>NC_041382.1:336884654-336921791 GCF_002162155.2 Triticum dicoccoides
GGGACGCACGACGGAGTGGAGGAGGACGGCGAGGTGGCGGCATCCTGGCGTGGGGGGGCGGCGAGCTCCGGGTGCTGGGCGGCGTCGAGCAGCGTCGGCCTCCTCTAGATCCCGATCCAGATCGGGAGAGAGGAGGGGGGCGTCGTGGGGAGAGCGGGGGTGGGGGTAGGTTAGGGTTTCGGTCGTGGGGGGGATTAGTAGGCTAGGGCGCGGGGTGGGCCGGCCCATTCGGGCGGCTGGGACCAGCTGGGTCACTGGCTGGGCCGAGGTCTAGTTGGCCACGAGGCCCTTTTTTTGTTTTTTTTGTTTAATTTTCTTTTATGTATTTTGTTTCTTTTCTGTTTTACTTTGTTCCTCCTTAATTTTACCTTGTAAAGTACAAAATGACCCCTAAATTAGTACTACCACTAAACCCACTACCATATAAAGTTTAGTCCCTAAATAGGATAGCTTAACATTTTATTAATTATAAAAGGCATTTCAATAATTGTTTTGCTACTGTTTTATTCGCTTTAGAGTATTTAAAGATTTTATAACAGTGGGTTTTCTTCACCAATATTTAATATGGATTATTTGAATCACCCCGAACATTTTAGTTTTAATATTTGATAACTTTTAATGTTTGCTTGATTTTGAATTTGAAATCAAACCGTTTTCGAACTAACGCGAGATTAGCAACAGTAATCGAGGTGATGTGGCATCATTAGCAGAGGTTACTGTAGCTTGATTACCCGGGCGTCACACTTTTAACACATCATCACAATTTTCAGATTCATGAATCTCAAGCAAATCTTCATAAAGATAATCTAGTGAACTCAATTCAGTAGCAATGGATTCATCATAATTGGACCTCTTAAAAAGATTAGCAAGTGGATGAGGATCCATATCAATTGATTTTTAGCAAGCGTAGATGCAAGCAAATAGAAGACACATGGCAACACAAGCAAACATTAGATCTGACGAGAAAACGGCGAATGAAAAAGAGGGCGATTAAAAGAGCAAATTTTTGTGAAGTGGGGGAGATGAAAATGAGAGGCAAATGGAAAATAATGTAAATTTCAGGGAGATGAGATTTGTGATTAGGAACCTAGTAGATATTGGTGATGTTTCCCCGGCAACGGCTCCAGAAATTCCTTTTGATGTTTTCTTGAACTACGTCAGTATTTCACCAAAGAGGAAGGGATGATGCAACACAACAATGGTAGGTATTTCCCTCAGTGATGAGACCAAGGTTATCGAACTAGTAGGAGAACCACGCAACACTACGTGAACGACGCCTGCACACAAATAGCAAATACTCGCAACCCGACGTATTAAAGGGGTTGTCAATCGCTTTCGGGTAACGGCGCCAGAAATTGGTAACTAGACAGGATAAAATTATGATAGATTGATAGATGAAAATAAAAGCAAATAAAATTTAGTGCAGTATTTTTGGGTTTTTGGATTAATAGATCTGAAAATAAAATCAAATAAAAATATATCATGAAGGCAAATATAACAAAGAATAGACCCGGGGGCCGTAGGTTTCACTAGTGGCTTCTCTCGAGGAAAATAGCAAATGGTGGTAAACAAGTTATTGTTGGGCAATTGATAGGACTTAAAATAATCATGACGATATCCAGGTAATGATCATTATATAGGCATCACTTCCAAGATTAGTGCACCGACTCCTGCCTGCATCTACTACTGTTACTCCACACATCGTGTAGTGATACGACCTCAAACTATCAAATCTCTATGCATTAGTGTCATCTCTGGATCGGTAATGCTGACACACACATTACTTGAAGGATTTATAACAAAGTTCAATCACACACTTATTACATCAAATATCTCAAAAGAGAGTACTTATTACAATAATATGGCTGAAGGCCATCTAATAAAGATAACAGCGGAAGGCTTCAGAAGGTAAAATGAGTCCATCAACTCCAACGCTATAGCTAAGTGCACCACAACGACCTAGCGCACCTTACTCTTCGTCTGAAAAGTCTGCAACATAATACGTTGCAACCCGAAATGGGTTAACACATGGAATAAGATGGCAAAATAACACTATAGAGTAATGAACAAGTAGCAGCTATAACTATATGCATATTTGGCTGGTGGAAGCTCTATGGTTATTTTGCAGAAAGCTAATTTTTTTCCTACAACAAAGGAATAAATTTTATTCAACTACGAAGTTTTTTGAAAACATTGAGAATGGTAACCCCATCTCAATCCCAAATTGATAAATCATTAACCCAACAAGTTAATTAAGTAAAGTGATGAGCTCAACATAATAATTCAAGCACCTGATCCTCAAGATGTCCATAACCAGGTACACGGCTAACCATGATTAGTTTGTACACTCTGCAGAGGTTTCCGCACTTTTTCCCACAAGACTCGATCTCCTTCGTTTGATTTCTCGCACTGCATGATGTTTGAGAAATGGATGACCGAGATACAGTCTTTCAGAAGCATTAACCCTTTCGACGGGTAAACCGTACCACCTACATCCCCTACATCTGCTAGTTTACCACTGAAATAGTCCACGCAACATACTCAACTATGCTAGAGCCCATAATGGCTTGTGGCTACACACGGAAGTTTCCAGCAAGAATAACATTACGATCCCTTTGAGCCGGGGTGGCGGACCATAGGATGATCACATGGATTCCCCGGGATCTCCTTGGACAACACTGGTTTACCCCAAGTGGCCACAAACAATCCACCCAGATGTGTGGTAAAGTAGCCACCTTAAATAAACCCTTAGTTCATAGTAATAATCACAATTGTCATGAATCACTCAAACCAAACCACGTCTACGAGCATAGCATAGCAGTATAAGCATAATGTAGAAGTAACTCCCAGGGTTTGCATGAAAAGGGCAATAGGTACTACCTCAACAACTACTTCCCAAATAATCACATGTTAAACAGATCCTACTCATGCAATGTTTGAGGGTTGAGACTAATGCATAAAAACTGGGTAATAAAGGGGGTATGATCAAAGTGTTACTTGCCTTGCTGACGATCTAAAAACCCTAGTGACTCATAGTAGCACGCTTCGCACTCCGGAAACTCTATTGCAAACAAACAATAATATACATAAGCACTCATGCAATAGATGCAAGGGTAAAACTCAAGAGAAAAGATCCAAATCGAAAGTTCAACTGAAGATCTTCGATTTGAAAAAAGAATCAATCAAAACGGAGTTACGAAACTCAAACTACGATCCAGAGAAGTTTGAATTCAAATTTGCTTCCAATCAAATTTTAAACTGTCAAAATCATGTTCAAGTTGGTTAACTGGAAAGAGGGGCCCGAGACGAAGTTTTGGCATTGGTTTCACTAGATTTGGATGAACGAGCGAATAATTGTGAGCGTTTAAAGACCAGGGGCTAATCTGTGATAAAAATAATCGCGGATAGGTCCCTGGACGAAAATAAAATAAAAGAAAAAGACTATCGAATGAACGTTCGCTATCGGGGACAAATGAGCAAATACGTTCGCTAACAGAGATGTTCGAGTGAACGTTCGCTAATTAGAGAACTCAAAAAAAACGATCTAAACTGATCTAACGAAAAACCTAAAAAAACGGGCGACGGTTCGATGGTTTTAGCGGTTCAACAAAAAAACCGGCGGGTCGGCGGCGACGAGATCCGGCGAGGCGGCGTGCGGTGGCGCGGGAGCGGGCAGCAACAGCGCAGGCGGCGACCTCGCGCGCAACAGCAACTGCAGCAGGCGGCGGCGGCAGGAAGCGGCGGTGGCGGGCGGCTGCGGTGGCGGTGGTGGTGGGATGGGGTGGAGGCGGTGGTGGGGCTGCGATATTCAAGGAGGGGAGGGTGTGGTGGCACCTTGGGGAAGGGGCGGCGCGAGGCGGGGTCCGGCTCAGACTCCCTTCGGCGTCGGTACCTCGCATAACGGGAGGAAGGCGGCGGCGCGGGAGTGGGCCGTCCTGCTCGGCTGGGCTTCGGCCTAGTCGGGCGGGAAAAGATTTTTTAAAAATAAAATTCTGCCCGAATAAAATCCTGATAAAATATAAAAAACAGTAAAAATGCCAAAAACAATTTTCGCCGTCTAAATAAAATATTTAGAACAGAGTGAACATTTTTCTGGCCTAAAAATGCAATTTTCAAAAATGCATATTTTCTAATTCAAATAAACTAGTAAAAAATCCAAAAAAATTATTTATTTGATTTTAAATTTTTTTCCTCCAATATTCCTCTCTTTTGGAAGAAGTCATATTATCTTCCCTCTTTTATTTTTAATATTGGAAATAATTGGAGAGAAAAATATTAGAATCAAAATGATCCTCTTTTCAAATTTGAGAAAAATTCAAATGTCAAAATTTATGAAATCCCCAACTCTCTCATTGGTTCCTTGAGTTGCTTAAGATTTCTAGGATCTCAACCAAAATGCAAATAAAATATGATATGCATATGATGACCTATGTATAACATCCAAATTGAAAATTGGGATGTTACACATCGACCGCTATCTAGCATGCATATAGTGTATTAAGTTCATGGAGAAATAGAGTAATGCAATAAAAATGATGAGATGAGGTCGACAAGATCTATTTGCATAGTCATCTCATCATTCATCCCTTCCATAAACTTCTCCCGCTTCGCGGCATCTGCGGCCACATCATCTGGGGCATAGCGAGCTAACTTGCTAAACTCATCCACGTATTGCCCCATAGTACGATTCCCCTGGCGTAAGTTGCGAAACTCACGCTTCTTCATATTCATTGCTCCTGTAGAGACATGGACTGTGCGGAAAGCTTGCTGAAAATTATCCCATGTGACATTGGCTATGGAAAAAGTGGCTGTGTAATTCTCCCACCATGAGGTTGCAGGTCCATCCAGTTGGTGTGCGGCAAAATGCACCTTCTCAGCATTTGTGCAACCTACGGTGGTTAGCTCACTTCCAATCCTGCGGAGCCAGTCATCAGCAACAATCGGCTCGATGCTACTGGAAAACACCGGCGGATTCAACCTTAGAAAATGGGCTAAGTTGTCAACTGGAGGTGGTGGTGGTGGTGGGTTGTTGTTATTGTTGTAGCCTTGGTTTAGATGCATCAAGGCATTCTACTGCTGGATCAACTGAGTGAGCTCCAGTGGGAAGACAAATTCGGGGTCACATCTCGGAGGCATCTGATAGGTTTTAGAGGAGAGAGATTAGAATAGAGTGAGGTCTAAGGAGAAAATCACTACCCATATGCACATGGGACAAACACACAATCATATCGCACCACTCAGTTCAAACAAAGGCATACAATCGATCTAGCTACCGTTACAAAATACTCGGACTATTCTATATACATGGGGGAATACTACTGGTATTTGGTGGTTAACTAGAAATTTTGTTCGGAAGAAGACTCCATGATATCTGCTCCAGCTTCGTCTTCATAGTCATCATCACTGTCGGGGTCGAAGTCGGTGTCGTCGATGATGATGTAGTCTTCGGGATAGTCGTCACCTCCTGGCGCATGGTCTCCCATGAATACTCCTAGCTTCTTCTTCAGATCTTCATTCTTCTCCAGTAGTACTGCAATTTCTTCCTCATCATATCCATCGCGTGTAGACTTGAGTTCCTCTTCTAGATCCATGTTCCTGGTCATCACCTTCTTCAGGTCTATCATGTTGGCGCACATCTGGTTCTCCTGACGACGAATGTGCTGGTTTAACTTCTGGATGTAGTATGCAATGGAATTGTCCCTCCTGGTGCTTATCCATCCCCCATTGCTCATCTCGTCGCTCACATATCTGGTAGATGGTGTCCTTAAGATCCTTGAGGTAAACTTCGCCGATGCGTCCCATTGCGATGTGAGCTGCCACGCTCTTTCCTAGACCCCAGGTTGGTGCATCAAAGGAAAACTCTATGGGCTCAGTAACTGGTGTGAATGTCCTTCCTGGAACATGTACTCGAATGGTCCATCGCTCTTCTTCCGGTAGAGTGGCTGTGTAGGTCCCGGTGAAGCTTGGTATTCCGATGTTCAGGTATCTAGTGGCCTCCTTCAAGTGTCGTCCAAAAGGAGTGTCTTCATCTGGTTGAGCAAACTTGTTCCTTGGGTCCACCATCTATAGAGTGGAAAGTGGAGAATAGTCAGAAATGAGTAGAGAAGAGTGACCTATGGCTTATCTTAATGGTTGCGTCCTACAGTCAGCGTGTGCTCTGATACCATCTTGTAGCGATCCAACCTCAAATGGTCAAATCTCTGTGCATAAGTGTCATCCCTGGATCGGTAATGCTGACACACAGAGAGTACTTGAAGGATTTATAACAGAGTTCAATCACACACTTATTACATCAAGTATCTCAAAAGAGAGTACTTATTACAATAATATGGCTGAAGGCCATCTAATAAAGATAACAATGGAAGGCTTCAGAAGGTAAAACGAGTCCATCAACTCCAACGACATAGCTGAGTGCACGACAACGACCTAGCGCACCTTACTCTTCGTCTGAAAAGTCTGCAACATAATACGTTGCAGCCCGAAACGGGTCAGCACATGGAATATGCTGGCAAAATAACACTGTACAGTAATGAACAAGTAGCAGTTATAACTATATGCATATTTGGCTGGTGTAGGCTCTATGGTTATTTTGCAGAAAGCTAATTTTTCCCTACAACAATGGAATAAATTTTATTTAACTACAAAGTTTGTTGAAAACATTGAGAATGGTAGCCCCATCTCAATCCCAAATTAATAAATCATTAACCCAACAAGTTAATTAAGTAAAGTGATGAGATCAACATAATAATTCAAGCACCAGATACTCATGATGACCATAACCGGGGACACGGCTAACCATGATTAGTTTGTACACTCTGTAGAGGTTTGGGCACTTTCCCCCACAAGACTCGATCTCCTCCATTTGGTTTATCACATTGCATGATGTTTGAGAAACAGATGACCGAGACACAGTCTTTCAGAAGCATTAGCCCTTTCGACGGGTAAAGAGTACCACCTACATCCCTACATCTGCTAGTTTACCACTGAAAGAGGTCACGCAACATACTCAGCTATGCAAGAGCCCATAATGGCTTGTGGCTGCACACAGAAGTTTCCAGCATGAACAACATTATGATCCCTTTGAGCCTGGGTGGCGGACCATAGGATGATCACACGGATTCCCCGGGATCTCCTTGGACAACACTGGATTACCCCAGGTGCCCACAAACAATTCACCCCGATGTGTGTTAAAGTATCCACCTTAAATAAACCCTTAGTTCATAATAATACTCACAAATGTCATGAATCACTCAAACCAAACCACGTCTACGAGCATAACATAGCAGTATAAGCATAACGTAGAAGTAACTCCCAGGGTTTGAATGAAAAGGGCAATAGGTACTACCTCAACAACTACTTCACAAATACCCACATGTTAAACATATCCTACTCATGCAATGTTTGAGGGTTGAGATTAATGCATAAAAACTAGGTAATAAAGGGGTATGATCAAAGTGTTAGTTGCCTTGTTGACGATCTGAAAACCCTCATGACTCGTAGTAGCACGCTTCACACTCCGGAAACTCTATCGCAAACAAACAATAACATACATAAGCACTCATGCAATATATGCAAGGGTAAAAATCAATAGAAAAGATCCAAATAGAAAGTTCAACTGAAGAGCTTCAATTTGCAAAAAGAATCAATCAAAACGGATTTACGAAACTCAAACTATGATCCAACGAAGTTCGAATTCAAATCTGCTTGCAATCAAACTTTAAATTGTCAAAATCATGTTCAAGTCGGTTACTAGAAAGTGGGGTCCGAGATGAAGATTTTGGCGTTGGTTTCACTGGATTTGAACGAACGGGCGAAAAGTTGCGAGCGTTTATAGATCAGGGGCTAATCTGCGATAAAAATAACCGTAGATAGGTCCCTGGCCGAAAATAAAATAAAAGAAAAAGACTATCGAACGAAAGTTCGCTATCAAGGACAAATGAGCGAATATGTTTGCTATCAGAGACGTTCGAGTGAACGTTCGCTAATTAGCGAACTCGAAAAAACCGATCTAACAAAAAATTTAAAAAAATGGGCGACGGTTCGGTGGTTTTACCAGTTCAACAAAAAAAAACGGCAGGTCGGCGGTGGCGAGATCCGGCGAGGCGGCGTGCGGCGACGGTGAGCGGAGGAGTGGCAGCGGGCGGCAGCAGCATGGGTGGCGACGGCGCGCGAAGCAACAGCAGGCGGCGACGGCAAGAAGCGGCGGTGGCGCGGGCTTGCGGCGGCGGCGGGCGGCTGCAGTGGCGACTGCTGCGACGGTGGTGGGACGGGGTGGAGGCGGCGATGGGGCTATGGTATTTAAGGAGTGGAGGGGGTGGCGACGCCTTGGGGAAGGGGCGGCGCGAGACGGGGTTCGGCTCAGACTTCCCTCGGCGTCCATGCCTCGCACGTCGGGAGGAAGGCGGCGGCGTGGGAGTGGGCCGACCTGCTCAGCTGGGCTTCGGCCCAGTCACGCAGGAAAAGATTTTATTAAATAAAATTCCGCCCGAATAAAATCCTAATAAAATAAAAAATAAAAAATAAAAATGCCAAAAACAATTTTCGCCGTCTAAATAAAATATTTAGAACAGAGTGAACATTTTTCTCGCCTAAAAACGCAATTTTCAAAAATGCATATTTTTTATTTCAAATAAAATAGGAAATATAATACAAAATTTTTTATTTGATTTTAAAAATTTTCCTCCAATATTCCTCTCTTTTTGAAGAACTCATATTATCTTCCCTCTTTTATTTTTAATATTGGAAATAATTGGACAGAAAAATATTAGAATCAACATGATCCTCTTTTCAAATTTAAGAAAATTCAAATATTAAAATTTATGAAATCCCCAACTCTCTCCTTGGGTCCTTGAGTTGCTTAAGATTTCTAGGATCTCAACCAAAATGTAAATAAAATATGATATGCATATGATGACCTATGTATAACATCCAAATTGAAAATTGGGATGTTACACATCGACCGCTATCTAGCATGCATATAGTGTATTAAGTTCATGGAGAAATAGAGTAATGCAATAAAAATGATGAGATGAGGTCGACAAGATCTATTTATGTAGAAATAGACCCCATCTTGTTATCCTTAATGGCAGCGATACATCATGTCAGTTCCCCTTCTGTCACTGGGATCAAGCACCGTAAGATCGAACCCATCACAAAGCACCTCTTCCCATTGCAAGATAAATAGATCAAGTTGGACAAACAAAACCCAAATATCGAAGAACATATATGAGGCTATAAGCCATCATGCATAAAAGAGATTAAAAAGACTCAAATAACTTTCAAGGATAAAAAGATAAATCTGATCATAAACTCAAAGTTCATCGGACCCCAACAGACACACTGCAAAAAGAGTTACATCATATGGATCTCCCTGAGACCATTGCATTGAGAATCAAACGAGAGAGATGAAGCCATCTAGCTACTAACTACGGACCTGAAGGTCTACAAAGAACTACTTATGCATCATCGGAGAGGCACCAATGGACATGATGACCCCCCCCTGTGATGGTGTCTAGATTGGATCTGGTGGTTCTGGAACTTGTAGCGGCTGGAATTGATTTTCATCGACTCCCCTAGGGTTTTTGGAATATTGGGGTATTTATACAGCAAAGAGGCGGTGCGGGAGGACACCGAGGTGGGCACAACCCACCTGGGCTCGCTTGGGGGCCCAGGCACGCCCTGGTGGGTTGTGACCCCCTCGGGGCACCCCCAGGTGCTTCTCCGGCCCATTGGGTGTCTTCTGGTCCATTAAAAATCTAGAAAAAGTTTCGCTGTGCTTGGACTCTGTTTGGTTTTGATTTACTGCGATGTAAAAAACAAGCAAAAAATAGCAACTGGAATTTGGCACTATGTCAATAGGTTAGTACCAAAAAGGACATAAAATGATTATAAAATGATTGTAAAACACCCAATAATGGTAACATAACAACATGGAACAATAAAAATTATAGATAAGTTGGAGACATATCAAGGCCTAGGGTTTACACGAGTCCTAGTCTTGTGTGCCAAGACTTGTGGAATCTTCCATGTATGCGCCATGGGCTGCTTGAAGTGGCCAATTAGTGAACTACCATGGGGGTCCTCAACCCGACCCACCTGGTGGGGAGACATGTAGTGAGTACCCGCTAGTCCTTGACTCCATTAGTAGCCCCTGGAACCGGTCTTGAAGTTGGGGACACTCCTTGATTTTTTTGAACTATTCTTCGTATTGAGTCATCGGTCTCGAAAACTGGTTCACCAAATCTTTCGTCTCCAATCTCGTGGATCGTCGAGGTGTATTCGAAGAGTTCACATGTCGAGCATCAGAGGAGCCCCTTTAAGTTATCGGAATTTATCAATGCCTTGTTATCACCACACCTCCGATTAGATGTTTTCCCGTGCGGTAGTGTCCTCTTGCAGCCGAGCTCCAGTGTCGGACTGCATCCGAGGAGTCTTTGTGCAGCCGAGCTCCAACACTGGTCTGCATCTGAGGTGTCATAGATTACCTCGGTCTTGAAAAAGTTGAAGTAATTCAGCCGAGCTTCATGCCAAAAAAGTCCTCTGGGGAACCAGGCACTCGCATCCGAGCTTTATGCCGGACAACTTCTTAGGTGGTTCACCACCTTAGCCTTGGTATGATTTTTCGCGGACTTATTATGATTGGTGCAATTTATTCTCTCCTGAGGTGTATAACAAGTTTTTTTGAAAGCTCACTGACAGTAGGAGAGGCTCCTACTGACTTTAAATTAATAAGACACCAGGATCAGGGGAGGTGTGCCCCAAAGTTTACATGGTAAGACTCTGAAAATAAACGGACAAACCACTAAAGAAAAGATAAAGTCAGACTAGAGGGGACACGTCAACAGTGTCCACCAAATCTCTGATGAAGGGGTGGAGAGATCCTTTCGTGCGATGCACCATCATGGACATGTCATTTTTGAATCTGATATTCCAAGACTCCAGCGTGGGCATCACATTTCTAAAGTGCTTATTATTCCTCTCCTTCCACACCCCCAGGCTGCTATGATGAAAGTTTCCATGAACAGCGGTTTCCCCCAGGCCTGTTTCCCTCCATGGATGAGATCCGGTCTGCAATTAGAGTCATGCCAGTGTATCCCGATCGTATCCCAACAGCGGGTCGCGAACGGGCATCTGCAGAACAGGTGGGCCACAGTTTCTTCTGGGGGGGAATCACAAAGCAAGCATGTGTACACATCACCCTCAAGCTTGTAGTGTCTCCTCCTAAGCATGTTACGGGTGTTCAGGCGATCTGTAAACAACAGCCATGCAAAGAATTTCCATTTGTTTGTGCACTTAGATTTCCAGATCCAAGGAAACACTTCATCCACCGGAACATCCTTGAAGCAGAACATATAGTAGTCATTGGATTTGAAAATCCCCAAACCTCTAGCATCCCAGACACAACACCATTTGTCATTTTGAGCATTCTCAAGATTAAACCCCGCAGTTAAAGCCTGAATATTCTGAACCTCCACTCTTGCCGGAGGAGAAAATGGGATATGAAAGGCCTCCCCAATGGTGATGGATCGCAGCATCTTCTGCACTGACACGTCCTCATCTTTAGCAAACGAGAATGCCCTCGGGTATGAGGTTTCAAGCGGCTGCTCGCTCCACTGATCTTTCCAAAACATGGCCGAAACCCCATTGCCAATTATGATCGCCGTCACACCCCCAAAAGTGTCAGAAAGCTGCATGAGGTCTCGCCACCAGAAGGAGCCACACGGTTCTGAAGCATGCGGTACATCACCGGGGTAATATAAACTCCATATCAGCTTAACCCACGGCACATCTAGTTTGTTATAAAACTTGAACAGTTGTTTGAGCAGCAGAGCTTGGTTCTGAATTTTGAGATCCATGATCCCAAGTCCCCCAACAGCCTTTGGCCGGCAAATAAGCTCCCAGGCGGCCAGAGAGGTGTTTTTCGTCCCATCCTCCATGTGTTTACTCCAGAAGCATTGTCTACGGATTTTATCCACGTGTTCCATGATCTTGGGAGGGACTCTGATTGAGCACATAGCATACACCATAAGCGATGAAACAACCGAGTTAACATAAGTGATCTTTGATCCGTAGTCAAGCAGATTGGCAGCCACTGAAACTCTTCTCTCGACAGATGCAACAAGGGGCATAAATTTAGTACAGTAGGTTTAGTAGTCCCGAGCGGGAGTCCTAAGTACGTGAACGACATTGTCCCCACCACACACCCGAACATGGCAGCGAAAGCCTGCGCCTCTGCAGGTGCAACATTAATCGGGATCAAAGTAGATTTTTGAAAGGTTAGTCTCAACCAAATGGAGGCCGCATAATCCAGTAGGAGTTTTTCAGAGTCTCATCCTGCTCCTTCTCAGCTGGGAGGAAGACAATCGTGTCGTCCGCATATTGGATTACCGGGTAATCACTTTCCGCGGACGGAATTGGTTTCTGTAGGTTTCCCTCGTGGAAGGCGTGGTTAATAGCAGCTTGCAGCAGATCATCCGCTAAAACAAAGATAAGAGGAGAGAGAGGGTCCCCTTGCCGCACTCCACGTTTGCAAGCGAATTGTCTTCCTGGCGTGCCATTGAGCATGACAGAAGATTTCCCCAATTTGAACATGCAGTCAATCCAGTTAAGCCACTTCTCATTGAAGCCCATCGCGCGCATGATCTCAATCATGGGGGCATGCTCAATAGTATCGAACGCCTTGGCGAAATCGAGTTTCAGCAACAGTACCTTTCTTCCCGACGCCTGGCATTGATGAGTTTATTCAAATGCCCACGCCAAGCAATCTTGAATCGACCTACACTTGAGAAACCCGTACTGATTGGTATGTATAATGCGCAGTATGATTCTCTGTAGGCGATTCGCAAGCAGCTTGGTAATGATTTTCAGACAACAGTTCAACAAAGTAATTGGTCTGTAGTCATTTACTGTTTCTGGAGAGTGGCATTTAGGAATTAGTGTAATGAACCCATTAGTGATGCTCTCAAGGTCCAACCCCCCTCATAGAAGTCCATAACAAGTTTATAGAAATCATGTTTGATAATGTTCCAACACGATTTCAAAAAACAGCCATTGAAACCATCCGGCCCCGGCGCTCTGTCCGCGGGCATTTCCTTGACCACCTGGTCAATTTCTTCCGTGGTGAAAGGCATTGTCAGAATATCAAGCCCCTCCACTTTCTTGATGATGCGACACAGATCAAAACGCATGTTAGGGGGGTCAGAAGAACCCAGACGCTGTTTATAGGATGAGAATAGCACAGATTCTTTACCCATATGGTCCTCAATCAGCGTGCCATCATCAAGTTTGAGTGTTGAAATGGAGTTCCTGCAATATCTCTTTGTGGCTACAGCATGAAAAAAATTCGTGTTACCATGCCCAACTTGAAACCTCCGAACTGTACATCTTTTCTTCCAGTACATGCGTTTATATTCCAGAAGCCTGAGAAGATGTGCCTTAAGGATGATTCTGAAATTTGTTTCAGGAATGGTAAGTGCCCTCTGTTCCTCAAGTGTATCTAATTTCAGAAGTGTTTCATTGGAATTATCAATAAGAATGGATAATTTTGATATTTTCTTACTCCATGACTTTAGAGCATAATGCAACTTCTTCATTTTTTGCAGATCAAAGCGGCCAAATTAGCTGCATGACAAGGTTGGCTCCAAGTGCGTTGCACCACCTCATGAAACCCTGAGTGCTGCACCCAGTAGTTTTCAAAGCGAAACACCTTGCTTTTGGGGATACACGAGTCAATGCCAATGATGCAAGGGATGTGATCTAACACGGGTTTTCCCAAGGGTGTTACAGTGGTGTTAGGGTAATAAGACATGTAGTGCACTGAAGAAAAGAACCAATCTAATTGCACAAGCAAAGGATCTTCTTGCATGTTACTCCACGTGTACGTCCTGCCCTTGATGGGTAATTCAACTAACGACTGGGTACAGATAAAATCATTGAAGGTCAGCATATCCTTGGCATTACCACCTGGCCTACTTCTGTTATCAGGCGCTCGATAGTAATTAAAGTCCCCAACCAAGATCCAGTCTTCAGAGACGGGAATGTGCATGCTGAATAACAAGCCGTGAAGTTAGAGCGATCAATGCCATTGCAGGGGCCATAATATTAATGAGATTCCATACAAAATTAGAGTGCAGGGATGTGAATTTAATCCCATGGGCAAAGGATTCCTCTAGAAAAACCAAACCAGAAAAGAAAGACGAATTTCAAGCAGTAAATAAACCGCCCGAGGCCCCATCAGAGGGAATGAACACAAACATATCAAGACGCTTAGGGCATATAGATTTAACAAAAGACCGATCAAACATCATCCGCTTAGTCTCTTGCAAACACAAGACATCACAACCACTAATATCAATAGCATTACGGATAGCTAGGTGTTTTTTGTCCGAATTTATTCCATGAACATTCCAGCAGAGGATATTCCACCTCCTAGTTTGTGGCATCTTTGGGAGGGATCAGAGCTTGTGGAACATCCATCAGCTTATCTGTAGTGATTTCCTCTGGTGGCACCCCACACCTGACAATGCCAATCTCCTAAATAACTGAAATTGGAGTAGGAGCCGGGACAGATTCAGAGCTGGCCTCTAAGACAGCAGAAATCCCAGATGGGGCTGTGGCATACATGTTGTGACGGATAACAGTAATTTTCCTCAGTTTCACCTTGGACACTGTCTTTTTAATATCTAAGGGTTGTGGAACACGAAACCCATCATATCTAGTAGATCTGGTGCTTCTACGTAGCTGAGTGGTGTCCACATGACCGGGCTCCTCCAGGATCATTTTGGCAAAGTGATCAATCACATTAAGAGCTTCCCCATCAGAAACCTGGCTACTGCTCCCGCTGCCCTCAGCCTCCAAACCACTCAGACGGGTTGAGGCCGCAACATTCAGACCTTGGGAAAGAGATGAAAGGAGCACCATCCCTGTTTGCTCAACAGAAATGCAAATAGTGCAGGTCTCCCTGTTCCCAAAAAGAGAGTTAGGAAGTCTAAACATGAAGCACTCCTCCATCATGATCTCCTGCAAGCATTGATTCCATGTGTAAGCCATAGCATTTCCCACTACTGCAAACAAGTTGAGTGGGTTGATAGGGAACTGAACAGGCGAAGAGCTGTGCTGAGGGATGTAAGTGCAGATTCTAGGTGTCCAAACATTAGCATAGATTGAGCCAAAGGTTTCAAGCAGAGCAGCAAAAGGGTCGACGACCACCAATCTCTCAGAGCCAGTAGCACGGACGAACTGCAGACCTGGGGTGACGACGCGTCGAACAAAGTTATCAGCCGCCTCAGAGATGTCTGAATACACTGACCATTCATCTCGTGGATCATTCGAGAAGTTGCTGTCATGTTCCAGGCCATCCATCAGAGAACGGTATGTGTATTGAAAATATGTTCTGAAACTAAAACCCCTGTATGGTGGCGGGACAACAGGCCAGACCCCCCAACCATTATCCTGCATCTGTTGATGCTGTTGCTGTGGGATCCCCTGGGCCCAAGCTTCATCCACCTGCTGCTGAATCCACTGTTGGTGTTCCAGTTGCCACTGCTGTGCTGCAGATAGGAACGACAGCTCATAAGGGTGTGGTGAGGCGTTCAAAGGAGGGGGGTTATCCTCATTACCAACCAAGCCAAGAATTGAGTGTCGACCATTCAGGATATAGACTGGCACCGACCAAGAGCGCCCCATCCCTGGCAGGTTACTAGACCTTCTCACCACCAGACTATGCGGAACCAAAGCAATGTCGCTGATGATAGCACGCACCAGCACTCTCTCTTTATTTTGCCCAGGTCTGTGCCACAATTCAAGTTTACCAAAACAGGACACTGCTTTATTGATGTAATGATCTGTTTGGTAATCCATGGGAAAAGCAAGAAAGAGTATCCAAGCAACATACTGAAACGGGCACAACCTCATATTTTCCCCTTCATCATGGGGCACTAGGGAGAAAGTCATGCTTTCATCCACAGGATCTAGCTGATGTGGGCTTTCCCTAATGTACTCATCTCTGATAAAAACATCCTCAAAAGCAACCATACCAACTCCAATCGGATAAACAAAAGCATCAGGGATAGTCAGATGAAAGTCATCTCTGAGAATATTGAGAACATCATGCAGTACTAGCTCCTTTTGATGATCCGGGACCTCCGGGGAGACAGTAACAATAGCATACCTATCATGGCTCAGCGGGGGATCACCCACCACCATGGTGCTCCTCTGCAACCGATGGTCCGGCCCCCTCTCGAGTGCAGCTCTTTCTGGCACATAGCGGAACGACACCGCAGGGAAGTTCGCCATGGTCGCACCAGTACGGTGCTCTGGGTCAGGCACAGAGGGAGGTTGCAAAGGCAGGACAATGGGTGGCAGGCTTGACGAATGAGAAAGAGCCTGAAGCGGAGGAGACGGCGAGGGAGTACCGTTCCGTGGCACAGAATCCCCAAGAGTGTTACTTTTGGGAACCCAAATCTATTTCACCAAGGAAGTTTTGATAGTCTTCCTTGTACTAGGTTGGTTTTGTTGGGCCTTAGAAGAGACTTGCCAACATAGGTATAAGGCCTTAGTGGATCCACAATCCCGACCAGTAGCCCTCAAGGTGTGTGCCGGCCTAAAATCCGAGATGCACCTAAAATATAATACAAAACCACTAATCCCAGCAGCCCTTGAGACTCATGTCGGTTCACAAAATCACCATAAGGATCAAGTCCTTCCTTGGCAGCATACTTTTAGGAACAAAAACGCGGTGTGCAATAGCTATCGAGACTCAGGTTGGGCGCAGCCGGCCAACATTAGGATCGAAATATCCTCAGAAACCATTTTGCACTTCGAATTTTCTGCATTGAGTCATCAATGTAGTAGCACCCGAGACTAGGGTTAGGCCACAAGGCTGACCCTCGGATCGTATCTCCTCGGGAACTAGTTCAACCGTCATGTGCATTTTGTCAATGCTGAGGTGTAGCTCAGCAAGGAAGATGCCGAACTACGGGTCAAAAATGATTTCCTGAGAAGAACCATCACATAGGACACCTCAATCAAGAGGATGTCCTTTCACCTAAAATAAAAACACAAAATAGGTTAAAGGTGCCATAAGCTCGGAAAAACAAAAAAACATACATAAAAACTTTACGTCTAAATTAAATCAAGTTTTTTTGTGCCACTCCAAAAATTGGTCTTAAAATTAATTTATGCTTCTGTCGTGCTATAACATGATATGTTTGATCTCTAGACTTCAAACGGGTTAGCCTTCGGCTGCAACCTCCCTTCTCGAAGCCAGATAGCTTCTTAAGCGAGTTTAGTGAACTAAACTTGAGTGGCTCTAGAGAGAAACCAGACAATCTAGCTATTAACCACACACGCATGCCAGAAAAAGGAGTAGTAGAAAAAGAATTTGCAATGGCTTGGAAGAAAATATTAACGCATATTAATTTAAGATCCCCCATTTAACATGGGAATAGAAAAGTTGTTTTTAACAAACAACTTTTTTGTTTAACAAAAATATAACGCTTGTTTGAACTAAACAATAATTGAAAACATAAAAGATTTGACCATGGAAGCGACTAAGCTGGTTAATGTACTCGGTGTCGATGATGTGGTCCGGGCCTGTGGCGGGATGAGGGCACCCATCAAACTTTGACATATCATACCTCCTGCATAGTCCTCGGCTTAATCGAGGTCCCATCCCCAAAGCCTGTCCCGAGGGGACCGAGCGAAAAGCACGACTTTGATGAAGTAGCGATGCAACACAATCGATGTGGCGAGGCACAACCCCCGATCTAGCCGAGGTGATGGAGTAGGTTGGTAAGGTGGTGCTGGAGACCCCATGACAGCCAAGGCGTCGAAGCTGGTCGGCGTGGTGGACATTAGCTTGAGGAAGCAACAACACAGCATGTCGACACAGTAGGGAAATGTAGTAGAAAACAAAAAAATTGTGCCTACGATCATCCAAGATCAATATGAAGATGCATAACGGGTTGGGATCACGATCGTTATCGTCACCGAGTTCCATCGGAAGAAGAACGTGTCAGTGTAGAACATACTTGGAGTCCCTCAAACAATCGATGAATGATCCCCCGTACCACCCATGAACAGTCCCTCGAACCGAACACTGACAGCATGACCTCTCTACTTGGTTGTAAGCGTGCAACCTTCACTATCTGGCAGCACTTCGCCAATCATTGCTGGAGAATTAGAGGGAGGAGATTAGAACCACACAGGGCTTCTGATTATGAGTATGAGAGGATTAGCAAAGCTCTAATTAGTTAAATAGGACCTACTAGAATGATAACTAGAAGAACTAGAGGAGGCTCCAAAACTTGTATCAACAAAAGAGCAAAAATGCTTATGTATATATAGGATAGAGGGGAGAGGGAGGGTTGCCACCAAGATTGAAAGATCCCCCTTGGTGCACCGGCCTAGGGAGGAGTCTGACTCCTCCCCCTCTCCCAATTCGACATTTTTAGGCCCACTTTCCCACTTGGGCCTTTGTAGGCCCGTTGATATTTAAATTAAATATAAAATGTTCTAAATACTTATAGACCATTATATACATTTTAACATCTCCAGCACCTTTTTCCACCTATATATAATTTAATGATAATACACTTATTACCTGATACTCACCAAAACCCTTCCGATGACCCTGAAATGCTTTTGGATCCTCTCGGAACTATTCTGAATATTCATGAAATAATTCCACAAATAAATTATTATGGATCCCTTCATACTAACACTTAGAATATCATGATTACCTTAAGCTTGGGACCCCGTAGGTTCGGTAACTCATAGACATGGACGAAAATGTTCGTTCAATGACCGACAGCCGGACTGTGGACATCCATATTGGTCCCTGTGAGTACACAAATGATATTTGAGTGAACCTTTGGTTATCATGTGATGTTCCCTTAGCTTCGCGATACTTTACAAAACCTGGTATGCATCGGTATCCTCCCGAGTCATCACCATGATCACTTTATCGAAATACTTGTTACCGATTTTGTCCTTCTTTCTTGTTATTGTGTTCCGGCATCCCTGTGACAAAGTCACCTATGTGTGTCCATACGATGGTTGATGACATCGCACCAAGAGGGCCCTAAGAATATCTCTCCATCACCGGAGTAGCAAATCCCTCTCTCAAGCTATCCGATCACTTGTCAATCTTTCCTATGAACCTGTAAGTTCTCATTATGATCGCCGTGTTACAGGTGACATTTGAGAAACCCCATAGCCTGTCGTATGGTAAGAACTGACCACAATACTCTCATAGTTTAGGGACCAATATTGCACGTTAACACTCTGTGTCATTACAATTGAATACAGACGATATTAACTTGATTCATAACAAACAAGATTGGGTCGAATCAATATGATCATTCTCCTAATGTCATAATCTCAATGTTGTTTTAGGATAATCATTACACTTAAAACTTGTTCACCACCAACACTCGAGCTAGTCTTAGAGGAGAGACTAGGAACCTTTTATTTATCGTTTATCATTTGACACATGCATATGAGTTTTCCGTCAAATTGCATATTCCAGGATCATAGTAGTTATAGCATAGAATATAAAATAATAATACAAATATTATTGCCTCTAGGGCATATTTCCAATAGTCTCCCACTTGCACTGGAGTCAATAATCTAGTTTACACAGTCTCTTTAACACCTATGGATATCAGGTGTTGCTCATGCTTTGCTCATGGTAGAACCTTCGTCATCGGGTCTGACACATTCAAATCCGCGTGAATCTTAAGAATCTTCACATAGCCCTTCTCAACATATTGTGGGACAATGTGATACTTGCGTTCAATGTGTCTGGTCTTCATGTGTGATCTTGCTTCCTTTGCTTGAGCAACGACACCACTATTATCACAATATAGAGCCATTGGATTCATCACACTTGGGACAACACCAATTTCTTCGTGAAACTTCTTGATCCAGAACGCCTCCTTTGAAGCATTCGGAGCTGCAATATACTTTGCTTCTGTCGTAGAATCTACAACAATGTTTTGTTTGAAACTCTTCCAAACAACCACAACACCATTAAGTGTAAAAACATGACCTCATTGAGATTTATAGTCATCTATATAAGTCATGACACAAGCATCGGCATAAACATTTACAAAGATTTCTTCATCCCCTCCATAAATAAGGAGCATATCCTTTGTTCTTATGAGGTACTTAACAATATTCTTAGCTTTTGTCCAGTGAGCCTATCCTAGATCACTTTGGTATCTTCAACTAACACTTAGCACATAAGAAACATCTGGGCTTGTACATATCATAGCAGAGGCATATGGTACTCCACTCATTTGTAGTCGCTCATCAACTGTTTTGGGACATTGATTTCTGCTAAGTGTCACACCATGTGACATAGGGAGAAAACTTTTCTTTGCATTCTCCATTTTAAACCCCTCTAAAACCTTATCAATGTACGTGCTCTCACTTAGTTCTATTAGATGTCTTAATCTATCTCTATAGATCTTTATGCACACTCTTTAAATAGTCTTTTATTGTGCCAAGATACTTAGTATCTTTTCCAATCAAAAATATGTCATCTACATATAATATTAGAAATGCTACAGAGGTCCCACTAAACCTCTTGTATACACCAGCTTCTTCATCATTTTTAATGAATCCGAACTCTTTTACCACTTCATCAAGACATTGATTCCAGCTCCTTGAAGCTTGCTTCAAACCATAGATTGACCTTTGAAGCTTGCACACCTTTCCGACATCCTTTGGATTGACAAAACCTTCTGGTTGTATCGTGTATACATCCTCTTTCAAATTTCCATGTAGGAAAGTGATGATTCCAAATTATGATACCTTTTCACCGTTATTTTTGTGCCTACTAGGTAGGCTTTGTGGAATTTTACCGTGTTCGCTCCCTTCTTATTGTTGATAATCCCTCAGGTGGAGATTTTTGGAGAAATATTTAATTTTTTGGAGGAAATCCATAAAAGTGGCAGTGGAATCAAATATTAAAAGTGAAAAATACTTTCCATAAAAGAATCAAGCAAGAAGGATGAAGAACCTGTCGTCATCGCGCTTCCAGAGTGAACGACGATATTCCATGTGACCACGCACGCTCGCATGAGTGGTCGTTTGGCGCGCCGCCGCCTATGGGAGATCAACTATTTCCACCCCGTCGAAGCAGATCGTGGATCAGACGCATAGATACTTGAAAAACACATCCAGAAGGTAGAACCCTAGCCACTGGGAGGATCAACAAGGAGAAGGAGGAGATTCCTCTCATCGCAAGGGGAACGAGGTCATTACCATCTTCACCATCACCATCTTCATGGTCATCATCCACACCCTTATCATATGCAACATCAAGAACCCTAGTGTATCCCTCGATGTATTAGTCGATCCTTTCATCCATGTACTCTATTGCCATTACTATGATGATTGCCGTTCCCATGTGTGAGTAGACCCATTGTTCCTGGGGTATGGATGAACCGTAGTGTGTAATAGGATGTTTGATATTAGGATTGCATATCCTCTTTGCATGTTTATGTTGATAATCTTCTTGACGTTGGGTCAAGTTGACCATCCAACGTATGCTGATTCTGGACAGAAGGTTATTACTATTGGCTAACTGTGTGGTTGTGGAGTTGGGTGACATGACAGGCCCCTTCTCCCTTCGTAGGGGACAGTTGCAATAGGGGGTAAAATGGAGACCACTTTGGCTGCGTCCATGGGGACCTCTTTCCCCTTAATCATCATTTAACAACCGGAGTGGGGAAGAACGGTGGTGGTGTATGGGATACTGAGATACCACGAGTATAAATGTATCTGTACTAGCTCCATCCACAAAGAGAATCACGTAAAGTGGCTTTGTAATCCGAAATAGTTTTGTGTTTAGGCACCCTGTTGATGCACACTCATGGGGATTCCGGACCCCTGGGAACTCTTCTAATCGTTTGTTTCAAGTCTGTTCATTTTACTTGTTATTTGTTTATGCTTATTTATTCACCTTTACATTTGCAATCTCATTATTATCACTGTTCTGGATCACTTACAATTTCTAGGCACATTATATGCACCTTGCAAAGGGCAGAAGACCGATTCCTGTGCTCCCTGTGGGATCGATACTCTTACTTTGAAAAGGCTACAACTAAAGCCTGTGCACTTGCAGGCTATCAAGCTTTTTCAGGTGCCGTTACTGGGGAGCTGAGCGCTTTTGGTCTTAGTCCTGAGTTTGATTTCAATCCTGTGTACTAAATTGTTTGTAGGTCTGGAACAATCATGGCTGAGTATGGACACAATTATCAACTTGCAGCAATGCATCTTACAGGTCCACCTATTTGAGAAATGTTCACATCGTTGGGTCCTAATCCCACCGGTGTAGCTTATGAGGTGAACGCAAGTGTCCTTGAATTATTGCATGGTAAACAATTTGAAGGTGAGGAATCTGAGGATGCTTATCAACATTTGCAATTTTGTGAAGATGTATGTGGGACATTTAAATTGAATGCTTTTAGTCCAGATGATATGAAACTGAAATTATTTCATCACACTCTGGCTAAAAAGACACAAAATACGTTAGTGCCTCACCCAACAAGAACCTTTGATACATGGAGTAAATCAGCAGGAACTTTCTATCAGATTTTTATCCAGAGAAGAAATCATATGAAGCAAGGTGGAGAATTTTAAACTTCTGACGGAGGCTTGGAGAAACTCTGGTAAACACATATCAAAGGTACAAAATTTTATTCAATGATTGCCCTCATCATAAGCTCCCTGAATGGCTAGTATTAAATCTCTTTTATGGAGTAATGTAATATGACTCAAAGGAAGAACTAGATTTACCATATGTAGGTTCTTTTATAACTAGAGAAGTCCATGAAGTGTTGGAATTAATATAAGGGAAACTTGGAAACCATGAAGCTTGGGGAGCGATGAAGAAGAGGAGGGTAAAGTAGAAGTGGATTTTGATTGCATAAAACCTCATCTAAACTTAGGGAGAGTTGAACAAATACGTAATGAATTGTAGCTTCACCCTGATGTTGTTTTAAGATTTGTTTAAAGCTATGTAGAGCATATGGAGTTCCTGAAGAGGAAATGGGAGAACTATACCGATGAGTACCCCGAGGTCATATTTGAGACCTTGGAGGTAGAAACATCAGTAGTCTCCATGGAAGAAGATTATGAACCTGAACCGACATTGCCATATCCGGAGAGAAAAGTGCAACTCGAGTATTTCAGATGGGAACATTTTGGGAATGAAAGTGAGAACAAGAGCAAAGATAAGGTGAAGCCTCCAAAATGGAGAAAACAAGATAACCCACTTGAAAGGATCAATATGGTTGACTAGAGGGGGTGAATAGGCAACTACCAATTTTAGCTTTTCTTAACAAATTAGGTTTAACAACAAATAGGTTGTCTAGAAATGCAACCATGTGAGCAACCTGTATGATTATAGGAATAACAACAACACAAAGCAAGCAAGATAAATAAGACAAGTAAATCTTGCACAACTAAAGGTAAGAGATAACCACAAGTGGAGTCTGGCGAGACGAGGATGTGTTACCAAATGTGACGCCCTCAATTCAATCGTACACTAATCATACACAATATGTGTATGATCAAGATCAAGGACTCATGGGAAGATATCACAACACAACTCTAGACACAAAATAAATAATACAAGCGCTATATTACAAGCCATGGGCCTCGAGGGCTCGAATACATAAGCTCGAATACACTAGAGTCAATGAAAGAAACAATATCTGAGTACATACATAAGTTAGACATGTTTGACTTAAGAAGGCTAGCACAAAAGCAACAATGATCGAAAAGGCAAGGCATCCTGCCAGGGAGCCTTCTAACTACTCCTGGTCATCGGCGGCCTCCACGTAGTAGTAGGTACCCTCGGTGTAGTAGTAGTAGTCATCATCAAAGGTGGCATCTGGTTCCTGGGCTCCACCATCTGGTTGCGACATCCAGAATGAATGGAAAAGGAGGAAAAAGAAAGCAAAGCAACCGTCAGTACTCATCCGAAGTACTCAGCAAGCAAGGATCTACACTATATATGCAACAATATTAAAGGAAGGGTTGTATATGTCGACTGGGCTGCAGAAATGCCAGAATAGAGAAAAGGCCTAGTCCTATCGACGACTAGCATCTTTAGCATCTTCAGAAGTCTTGTAGCATTAGAAGAGTGCAGGTTAGCATAATGTAAAGTAGTAGTAGTGTCATCAACCTCAGCCAGAGATCCTTTCGCGACTCCCTGCAAGAAAGCAATCCCAGAGCCATACTATCCAGTTATCACCTCAAGTATCCAGTTCTAGTTGTATCGATTGGGATACAACTCCATGTGTCCGTTACTGTAGGAGAGGCTGTCGTTAGATGTTTTCTTCCCTGCAGGGGTGCACCAACTTACCCACCATGCTCGATTAACTCCGGCCGGACACACTTTCCTGGGTCATGCCCGGCCTCGGCCAAACAATACGCTGCAACCCAACCTAGCCTTAACAGAGAGGACAACACGCCGGACTAAACCTATGCCCCCAGGGGTCATGGGCCATCGCCCCGGGAACTCCTGCCCGTTGCGAACGCTGTCGAGGAGAAGACCTAGCTACCTCCTTAAAAAGGCAGGTGCTTATGTAGTCCAACCTGGCGCGCGCCGCTCAGTCGCTGACGTCTATTAAGCTTCGGTTGATGCATATGACGTCGAACGCCCATACTATGCCCACGTGATGGTTAGTTCTATCAGGCCAGAGGCCCCTCAGATCAAATATCCAAATCGTAGTGGATAAGGAGCACGCGGTAACAAGCAAGGACTCACGAAAGATGTCACCCCATCGCCCCGTCTTGAGGACTTACGGCAAGGGCTAAGAATGCCCGGGCACGCCTCGTAGTTATCTCGCAGGCACTCTCCAGGTCAAGCCGACTGCACATCACTCGTAATTAAGCTCGCGCGGCTACCCCTCAGGGCCGACCCATCTTTAGTAACATGGTTCAGTGTAAATTCATAGTAACGGTGTGTCTAACACCGAGGGAAACCCTAAGGAACCACCCTCGATGGATTCCACTCGATGTAGTCATCAAGGTGAACGTAAGAGGAACCACCCTCGAGGTTCACTCTTGAGGGGTTGCACGACAGAGTCGTATCGGAAGTGGTTAAGGAGGAAATCACCATCGATGACCACGACCGAACAACTACACTACAGAGATCTCATCAGGAGTGATTATGAGGTGTCACCCTCAGCACTCCATAGTAACTCTACAGAGTCATACAACTAGGGTGGTGATGTGCGGTGTCGGGGCCTGGACGTCGATCACGTTGATCGAGTCATCGAACATAAAGCGGTGCAACAAGGACAAAGTGCGGGTCACTGTTGGATCACTAACCAACCTATACTAAGCAGTTTAGGATAAGCAGGTAACAAAAACAGGCTATGCATCAGAGTAGGATCATTCAGAAAGCAGTAGCAGTTCTAATGCAAGCATGAGAGGGAAAGAAATGGGTGATATAGGAATGCTCAAGGGGGGTTTGCTTGCCTGGAAGCTCTGCTGAAAATGCAGAAGTGTGGTCGACGTAGTCGATCACAGGGGCGGCATCGGTCTCGGGGTCTACCGGAGAGAAGAGGGGGAAGAAACAATAAATATAAACCAAACAAAGCATCACAAAGCATAACATGTCAATATGTTGTGCCGGGTGTGACCTAACGTATGGCTACACGATATAGGTAAAGGGAGAATTCAACCGAAAATGTTTTTCGGTTCCGGACCTGTCTCAGACAGATGACCAGAGGGGAAAAGTTCCATGTTCAGATAGTTAGAGGCATCTGACAGGTATGTGGGTAGTGTGTTCGGGTTCGACTCGTTTTTCTCATCGATTTTCATATATAAAACCTTTTCATTCGAGTTACGGATTATTTTCTATTAAATTTTGAAGTTTAAAACAAAGTCTGGAAATATTAACAAAAGTAAACTGTAAATGCTAAGGGTACACATAAGTGTACCCAACATCTTACACGGTGTGCATGACAGGTGGGGCCCCGATGCTGAGTCAACAACTGACTCAACCAATCTTATCCACGTGAACAGTGCGGGTGGGTCCCACCTGTAAGTGCCTCATCTTTATTTGTTATTTTTTTGCAGGGGACGGGCCTCACTTGTAAGCGGCCCAGGAGGGGTTAATGGGTGCCCGCCTAAACGGGCGCGGGCGCGCCTGGGCCCCGGACCGGGCGTGGCCAGGCGGGGTCGCGGCGAGGCCGGGCGGGCTGCGAGCGGCTCCGGTGAGGCAAATAGAGCGGCGTGCAAGAGGCGGCGGAGTGGCGCAACACACGGGAAAGGCAGGGGCGCGGCGGGGCGCCGGCCAGGGGGAAGCGGGGCAGCGGCGGTGCTCGGGAGCGGCGGCGGGGGAATGGGGCGAGGGCCGGCGGCTGGAGCCGCGGCAGCTGCCAACAGGCACGCGGGCATGGCGCAGGGCAACGCTGGAGGTCATGGGCGAGGCTGCAGGCGGCGGCGAACAGGGCAGCGGTGGAGCGGCAGCAGGGGTGGCGGGCATGAGGCGGCTGGCGAGGTAGGAGGAGGCGCGCTGCGCGACCACAGGCCAGATGGGGGCGCGGCCAGTGGAGTGGATGCTGGGAGGCAGGCCTGGTGGTCGGCACAGCGTACAGGGCGACGGCGAGTAGCTGGTGGTGGGGTCGTGCGGCGAGCGGAAGCAAGGCCGAGGGTGGCCAGCGCATAGAAGTGCGGACAGGCGCGAACTTCGCACGGGGAGGGCGCAACGAATACGGCTAGAGCGAGCTCGTCCGCTTCTACGCGAGGTCAAAGCGGTGGCACGTCTCGGACTCGACGGGGTCGAAGCTACGGGCGCGCACACGACGAGCACAGGGGCTAGGAAGCATCTACGCGACGCAGTGAAGACGACGGGTACATGCGCGAGACCAAATGCCACCGAAGTGGCGCCGGCGACTAGCTGTGTGACGTCCAGCTTCGGCCATGGTGGTAAACGAAGCTAGAGTGGCGGATTTGAGTGGGGAAGGGAGGGATCATGTTTGTGGGCTCACAGAGGTGCTCGCTGGTGTCGTGGCGAAGCCAAGGACGGCCGGAGCAGTGCAAACCAAAGAGAAGCAGTGGCGGCCGGTGATGATGAAGATGGAGTCAGCCTCGAGCACTGGCGACGACCCAGAGCGAACCCTTGCACCAGGAAGACGAGGACGACGATGGCGAGCTCCCCGGTGTAGTCTAGGGCGTCAAGGAGGTGACTGGTCATGGCTGATGTCCAAGAAGACGGCGAGCGCGGCCACCATGGTCTCAGGCGAGGCAGATCTGGGGGCAAGCGAGTGAGAGAGTGCGAGAGAGTGCGCGAGCACGTGGGCGAGAGAAAGAGAGAGAGTGAGCGAGTGAGCGAGGGGGATACCTGGGGTTGCGGGGCAACCTTATCCCGCGGAGGCATCGCCGACGAGGAGGTGCGGTGGCGACCGCGCCCTGTAGCAATGCAGGACGGGGGAGCAGTGCACGAGTGGGGGGTGAAGCAGATTGTGGGCTGGGCCGGATTGGTGGCCAGGCCCAGGGGGCAAGGGGAATCCCCATTTTTTTATTCTGAATGTTTTAATTTTGAAAACTTTTCTATTTTCATTTAACAGTAGCCTTTTGCATTTTCTTTTACACTAATTACATTTTGGAAAAAATGTGCCACTAGTGAAAACAAATACTAGGGTCAGTGGTGCACTGCCACCATAAGCTTGGGATTTATTTGAGTCCATTTGGAATTTTCATAATTGGAGTAGCATTTAAAAATGCTAGAGTTACACTGGATTAATTGCCACTGCTCATTTTAGCAACATAGCGATGTTCTTTTTCTTAACATCAAATTGTTTTGGAATATTTTCTAAATAATGAACATTTTTCCAGCAACCTTTGTGCAACTTCAAATTTCACTTGAATTTGAATAGAATCCAGAGAAGGGATTTGAGTCAAGATATTGCCCCAACATGATTAAGCTTTGTAAATCAAGATGACTTGGCACTGATCGTAAGGGGTTACTGTAGTGTGATGTTGGGGATGTTACAAATCTCCTCCACTATAAGAAATCTCATCCCGAGGTTTTAGGGGGGAGTAAGGGGAAAATGATTGGTTACGAAATTCTAACGAATCTTCCTTCCTTGCTACTCTCATCGAAGAGGTTGAACCATAACGTTGATGTCTTCAATTTTCTGCATATGAGCATCATGATGAAGTCGTCATCCTGTCTTCGGGAATTCCATCGTACTTACGAATAGGAAAAAGGGGCAACTTGACAATGATAGAATGCTATAAGTGGTAATCATCGGGGGTTATCCCATGAATGAAAACATGAGTATCTCTCGAGTTGAACGAAGAAAAGACGTTGAGAGCAAAGTAATACGGTACAATAAGAAGTTTCAAACGGATAGACAATCGTTCGATGTCTGAAACAAAGTGTGAAAGAGGTCCAGAGCAATGAGAATAAGTATTGCGTCTGATACCAAAATAGATCACTAGCAAGGTGGCTCATGAATTACAAACGAAGCGAAGCGCGAGGAATAACTTTTGGAAAATAGGGATGTATAGAAGAGTCAGGTTTCGATCCTGTGGAACTGTGGGTTATGGACCCACCATGTGGGATAAAAATGGAAAGGGCGCTGACATCTTGCACGATCATGTAAGTAAGGCAAGCCAAAGGATAGCCTATCAATTATGTCGGCAACAACGTCGGTACCAAGGGCGAGGGACGAAGTGAACCATCTTCCTGCTCGTTGAACGAGGCGGACCAGTAGGCAAAGTTCTCATCCATCGGCGGTTACCGGAATGTCATCAACAATAGTAACAGGTTCTTACTGACAGAGTTGTACATCAAGGTGCTTACAAAAGCAGCGACTTGTTACTGCTTAGATCATATATACCTCAAGAAGGTTAAACAAAACAATGGAAAGGAAAATGTGATTATCAGACTAAACAGAACAATGGAAAGGAAAATGTGTTTAAGCACATAATTCAGGGGGTATATCCTTCCCAAGGACAAGCAGCGCATGATATCCATGACGGGATATAATTGTAGAAAACCCTTTAGGAAAGGGGAGAGAAATTTCATGACATTACCCATACAATGATGTTTGGATAAAGAAAACTTAGCATTGCGCTTCCAATGCTCTTGTTGAGGTTTGAGTACCACAGTCATGCATACAGATAGCATTGGCATGGTCTTCAAGCAAATATCAGACTTTGGATACACAAAGGGTCCATCAGAAACAACTTGTAAAATATGTTAGACAATTTTAACAAGGAAAATATGAGGATGGGGCCCATGGGCTCAGCAACAATTCATCGAGGGGCAAGGAGGGTATTTCTCATCATGAATTTGATTGATAATCTAGAAGAGCTTAGAATGTTGATGATGATCACGATGTATTTGTCGAGAGGTTTCATGAAGATGTAATCGATCGGTGATGACATCAATTCAAAGGAATGATGAAGCGAAAGGTTATGGGAACCACATGTATGACACAAACTCAGAATCAAGCTTGTTGCTCAAGGTGAAATGATATGACGAGGAAGATCGATGTAAGCTTAGCTCATCATCGAAAATTGTGCTCCGAGAAGGACCAGGTAGCACAGTTAAAATTTAGCACGATAATGATATAGCCGATCAGGATGGGAATGATGTGATGGAGTATCATTCCAATGAGAATTCACAAGAGGTAGTGCAATAACACAATATCCTCGAGATGACAAGGGGCAATACTCGAGGTAGATCAAAATAGAGGTTGGACAGATGAAATGATCTGCAGGAGACAATTATTTTTAACTTGTTCGGGAAATGTAATCAAGGAGAAAATATCTTCGAAACCACGATTGCAAAGAACCAATTTACACATGCAAGATGAGCTTGTGCCAAGGGAACATTTGATTGTAAGAGAAGCTTCCATGATAAGATCTACATCGTGTCTATGGGCATGAACACAAAGTTCAAGGTCGACTCCCACTTCTTCAATGCATAACCTCTCAATTACTTCTCGCATTTGACGAAGTTGTAGGGTAGATATTATTATCCAGCATAACACCAGTAGAGTATGACCCATAGAAATTTCTGAGTTCACACAAATTAGGGAAAGCATTAGTTAAACCACTTGGGGCATCTTAGGAACATATACCACAAGTTTCAGGAGTAATTATCACAAGCTCAAAAGCAGAGCATGTTTGACAAAAGGAGAGGACACAATTTACCAAAGGCATTATGTATCCGAGAAAGGCTCACAAGGTTATAGAATATGAAGGATGCTGTCCGATAAAATCCAACAAGGGGTCTAGCGGTCCACAACGGAGTTGATGTGAGTATCGGTACTCAACCAGAGGAAGAAGAATGCAAAGGCATCAGATTATAGAACATCTGAATAATTTCAAAGTTTAAATGCAAGGGATTATGGTTTCCAAATGGGGGACCGGAAGCAGAAGCTCTGATCAAAAGATAAGCAAGTTGAATAGACATAGATCGGCAATCATTCAAGGTTTGATTTACCAAGAACCAGCTCATGTCCAGAATGACGTTTGAGCCAGGAGGATAATTTATAAGGATCAACCGATGATTGCGGGCATCCGAAAACATACCGAATCAATGGCTCAAAATGACAATGACAAAGGATGCCAATGAACATTGCTAGACATATGGAACACTACCATAATGCAAGCAAAAAAGTATTTCAATAGCATAAGGCTGCTGAGGATTTTCGGGAGATCGAATAGTATTTCAAAGTATCTTGTGAATCATCTAATCCACTAGGGATGAACAAATCCTCAATAAGGCTGAGGAATTATCATAAGGGCTTTCATGCGGTAATGATTTGCAAGGTAGTAAGTTCAACGGGTTCTCAGGACAATGGAGAGTATTTCAAGACATCTTGTAATAACAAGAGCAACTGGGAAAGATTATATAAATGGCAAGTGCATGTAGTTAACCATAGGGGTTGACGATGGAAGGGGTTGCAAAAGCGATGAGCACATGTTCTCAGGAGAACATCATAGAGTATCTTCGAAGTCTTCTGGTGAAGCAGACGATCATCTGGAAAGAAGGGCTCTCCAGGAGGAGTAGTTACGAGAACCTAGAGTTAGAGTTAGGAAAATCATTTAACCCGAATAGAAGAGAGATCAGAGTCCCAGAGTATAGAAAGGAATAAAAGATCCCAATACCACCCAATTGTGATGTGGGCCTGTAAGCCACACAATAGTGTTGGTAAAACAGTTTTTTAAAAGACTAGTCTCAACTTCGGCCAAGGAGTTGGAAAGGGGCTTCCTACAAGCAGTTGGCTCTGATACCAACTTGTGACGCCCTCGATTCAATCGTACACTAATCATACACGCAAATTTGTACGATCAAGATCAAGGACTCACGGGAAGATATCACAACACAACTCTAGACACAAAATAAATAATACAAGCTCTATATTACAAGCCATGGGCCTCGAGGACTCGAATACATAAGCTCGAATACACCAGAGTCAGTGAAAGTAACAATATCTGAGTACATACATAAGTTAGACAAGTTTGCCTTAAGAAGTCTAGCACAAAAGCAACAACGATCGAAAAGGCAAGGCCTCTTGCCAGGGAGCCTCCTAACTACTCCTGGTCGTCGGCGGCATCCACGTAGTAGTAGGCACCCTCAGTGTAGTAGTAGTCGTCGTCGAAGGTGTCGTCTGGTTCCTAGGCTCCACCATCTGGTTGCGACATGCGGAATGAACGGAAAAGCAGGAAAAGGAAAGCAAAGCAATCGTGAGTACTCATCTGAAGTACTCAGCAAGCAAGGATCTACACTATATATGCAACAGTATCAAAGGAAGGGATGAATATGTGGACTGGGCTGCAGAAATGCCAGAATAGAGAAAAGGCCTAGTCCTATCTACGACTAGCATCTTTAGCATCTTCAGAGGTCTTGCAACATTATAAGAGTGCAGGTTAGCATAATGTAAAGTAGTAGTAGTGTCATCAACCTCGGCCAGAGATCCTTTCTCGACTCCCTGCGAGAAAGCAGTCCCAGAGCCATACTATCCAGTTATCACCTCAAGTATCTAGTTCTAGTTGTATCGATCGGGATACAACTCCAAGTGTCCGTTATCATAGGACATGCTATCGATAGATGTTTTCTTCCTTGCAGGGGTGCACCAACTTACCCACCACGCTCGATTAACTCCGGCCGGACACACTTTCCTGGGTCATGCCCGGCATCGGCCAAACAATACGCCGCAACCCGGCCTAGGCTTAACCGAGAGGTCAGCACGCCGGACTAAACCTATGCCCCCAGGGGTCATGGGCCATCGCCCTGGGAACTCCTGCATGTTGCGAACGCGGCCGGTGAGTAGACCTAGCTACCTCCTTAAAAAGGCAGGTGCTTATGCAGTCCAACCCGGCGCGCGCCGCTCAGTCGCTGACGTCTATTAAGCTTTCGCTAATGCATATGACATAGAACGCCCGTACTATGCCCACGTGATGGTTAGTGCTATCAGGCCAGAGGCCCCTCGGATCAAATACCCAAATCATAGTGGATTAGGAGAACGTGGTAACAAGCAAGGACTCACGAAAGATGTGAACCCATTGCCCCATCTCGAGGACTTGCGACAAGGGCTAAGAAAGCCTGGCGACGCCTCGTAGTTATCTCGTGGGCACTCTCCAGGTCAAACCGACTCCACATCACTCGCAATTAAGCTCACGCGGGTACCCCTCAGAGCCGACCCATCTTGAGTAACATGGTTCAGTGTAAAGTCATAGTAACCATAGTAACTGTGTGTCTAACACCAAGGAAAACCCTGAGGAACCACCCTTGATGGATTCCACTCGATGTAATCACCAAGGAGAATGTAAGAGGAACCACCCTCGAGGTTCACTCTTGAGGGGTTACACGACAGAGTCGTATCGGAAGTGGTTAAGGAGGAAATCACCCTCGATGACCACGACCGAACAACTACACTACAAAGATCTCATCACGAGTGACATATGAGGTGTCACCCTCGTCACTCGATAGTAGCTCTACAGAGTCGTACAACCAGGGGGGGTGATGGGCGGTGTCGGGGCCTAGACATCGATCACTTTGATCGAGTCATCGAACATAAAGCGGGGCAACAAGGACAAGGTGGGGGTCACTGATGGATCACTAACCAACCTATACTAAGCAGTTTAGGATAAGCAGGTAAGGTATGAAAGCAGGTAACAAAAATAGGCTATGCATAAGAGTAGGATCATTCAGAAAGCAGTAGCAGTTCTAATGCAAGCATGAGAGGGAAAGAAATGGGCGATATTGAAATGCTCAAGGGGGGTTTGCTTGCCTGGAAGCTCTGCTAAAAATGAAGAAGTCTCGTTGACGTTGTCGATCACAGGGGCGGCATTGGTCTCGGGGTCTACCGGAGAGAAGAGGGGGAAGAAACAATAAATATCAAACAAACAAAGCATCACAAAGCATAACATGGCAATATATTGTTCCGGGTGTGACCTAACGTATGGCTACACAATATAGGTAAAGGGCGGATTGAACCGAAAATGTTTTCTTGGTTCTGGACCTGTGTAAGACAGATGACCGGAGGGGGAAAGTTCCATGTTCAGATAGTTAGAGGCATCTGACAGGTATTTGGGTAGCGTATTCGGGTTCGACTCATTTTTCTGATCGATTATCATAAATAAAACATTTTCATCCGAGTTATGAATTATTTTCTATTAAATTTTGAAGTTTAAAATAAATTCTAGAAGTATTATTAATTAAACAAAAGTAAACTGTAAATGCTAAGGGTACACAGAAGTTGTAACGCCCCGAGACCGATGTGCCAGGTGTCGTGCAGTTATTCGTTGTTGTTGCATTGTCATTGCTTGTGTGTCATGCATTGCATATCATGTCATCATGTGCATTTCATTTGCATACGTGTTTGTCTCATGCATCGGAGCATTTTCCCCGTTGTCCGTTTTGCAATCCGGCGCTTCGTTCTCCTCCGGTGTCCATTTCTACCTTCTTCTTGTGTGTGGGGACTAAACATTTCCGGATTGGACCGAGACTTGCCAAGCGGCCTTGGTTTACTATCGGTAGACCGCGTGTCAAGTTTCGTATGATTTGGACTTTGTTTGATACTCCAACGGTTAACCGAGGGACCGAAAAGGCCTCGTGTGTGTTGCAGCCCAACCCCCTTCCAATTTGGCCCAAAACCCACCTAAACCTCTTCCATCATCTCGTTCGTTCGATCACGATCGCGTGGCCGCAAATCGCACCTCATTTGGACTCTCCTAGCTCCCTCTACCTATATATATGTGTTCCCCTCTGAAATATTCGCGGATGAAACCCTAAAACTCCTCCGCGCGCCGCCGGACATTTCGTCCCGCGCCGCCGGACATGTCCGGCCACGCCCTCCACCTCACTCCGACGAATCACGTCGCGACACATCAGCATCGCCGCCCACCAGAGCCAACCGCGGGGCGCCACGTCACCGCCGCCAGCACCCCACATCGCCGCCGCCGCCCGGGGCCCAGATCCGGCCCGCCCCGGGGCCGAACCGGGCCGCGTCGGGCCTGCCCTCCGCGCCGTTGCCTCGCACCTCGCCGCCCTTGCTCCGCCACCTCCGCGCCTCCCGCCGGCCACCCGAACCTCGCCGGAGGCCGCGACCCCGCCGCCCCGTCGCCGGAACTCGTCAGATCCGCCGCCGCCGCACTCCCGCGCTCGCGCGGCGCCCGTCTCCGCCGCTGCCTCTCCGGCGTTGCCGCGGCCGCCACCCAGCACGCCGGCGCCCTGCTCCTCCCGCCGGCGACGAGCACGCCGCGCGCCCCCGCGTCGCTCTGCCACCGGCGTAAGCCGCCCCGTCCACCGGCCGCGCCCGCACCGGTCCCGCCTCCCTCGCCGGATCCGGCCATCTGCACCACCTCGCTGGAGTTCCAACCTCGCCGGAGCTCCTCTCCGGTCAGATCCGGAGAAGATGGATCAGATCCACCCATCCCTCCAACCAAACGTCTCGTCTCAGATCTGCACCGCTCCGTCCCGGTTCCCTCCATCCCGCGTTGACTTTCGCGGAGGTATAATTTCACCAAGTCCCGAAATTCACAGATCCAAGTGCTCATTTTCGTAGCTCCATAACTTTGCATCCGTAGCTCCGATTCATGCATATAGCATATCAAAATGTTCATCTCAGAGAGTACATCTTTTCATTCCATTGCATCATTTTCATTTGAGTTCATCTTGATGCCCGAAATGCTGTTATAAGAGGGCTACTTGAGTTAATTGTCAGATCTGCTGCTCCATTTAGCTTTTTGTCATTTTTGCCATGATTAATGTGTGCATGATATGCCCTGATGCTATACATGTGTTTTGTTAAGGGTTTTGTCATCTTTCCAGAGGTGCAACCCATGTATTTTTGTGATGTGTGTGGTGACTAGTGCAAGCTTGCAAAGTGGTGCACTTGCTAATTCTGTTTTTAGGGACTTAGCAATTCCACTAAGTCCTTGAGCTGCTTATCTCATGATGCCATATGTTCATGTTGTTTCCTAGTGATCCGTGCCTCTTTTGAGGATGATCAGTAAGGATGTTTTGTTAATATTGTAGTGCTCTATCCATCCATGTCTTTGTTTGCAATTATGGAGCACCCTAGCTTGAGTCAATCGGGCTCTGCTTTTGCTACTTTGTGAATCTGGGCAGATTGTCAACTTGTTTGCAATTTTGCCGATGATGTTGTAGTTGATCCGTGCATGCTATGTTACTGTTCTTGGCATGTCTCGCTTGCATTTTATGCCTTCTTGAGGGATGTATGCTTGTCTTTCCATGACTTGCACCGTAGTGAGTGCATTGAGCTCGTAAACATGCCTACTTGATATCTGTTTTCAGCATGCTCCAGTTTTCACTAAGTCTGTGATCTGCTTATGTTTTTGCTATGTTCACATACTTGCAATTGTATTTTCTGATCTCTTTTGGCTCAAGGTCACTAAGGGACTTTTGTTAATCTCTTTGAGTAGCTCCATGCCATGCTTTACTTTGCCATGTTCAGGTCCTGTAGCATGTAGTTTTGTTGCTCCGAAGAGGGCTATCTGATCTGAAATTCCAGACAAGTGTTAATTTCACTAAGTCTGAGATCTGTTTGCCATTTGCATTTTTGCCATGCTTGTTTGAACCTGTTAATGGATGATTTGGCCGTAGCTCAGTGCTAGACTTTTGTTAAGCATCTTGAATGCATCCCTGCCATGTATTTTGTTGCCATGATTGAGTGCTGTAGCATGTTCATCTCATTGCATTTAGATGGCCACTTGCTGTAAATCGCAGACCGGTGTCATATTTGAATTGCTAGCCATTTCCAAACCGTAACTCCGATTCCGGTGTTCTTTATATCGTTTTCAAGCGATTTCATCTCATCTTTCCAGTGGCAAGCTTGGATTTCCAAGTTGAGGCCAGGTTCATGCATTCGTTGACGAATCATGCATATGCATTGCATACCGCATCCCGCATATCATATCATGTTCATGTGTTGGTTGTTTACTATGTTGTGTGCTTGTTTTCCGATGTTTGCTTCTTCGGGTTGGTTCCGTTAACGTCGCGTTTGTGAGGAACCATTCGACTATGTCCGTTTGTCTTCTTCATGGACTCGTTCTTCTTCCTTGCGGGATTTCAGGCAAGATGATCACACCCTCAAAATCACTTCTATCTTTGCTTGCTTAGTTGCTCGCTCTTTTGCTATGCCTATGCTGCGATACCTACCACTTGCTTATCATGCCTCCCATATTGTTGAACCAAGCCTCTAACCCACCTTGTCCTAGCAAACCATTGTTTGGCTATGTTACCGCTTTGCTCAGCCCCTCTTATAGCGTTGTTAGTTGCAGGTGAAGATCGAAGTTTGTTCCTTGTTGGAACATGGAGTTGTTGTTCCTTGTTGGAACATGTTTACTTGTTGGGATATCAGATTATATCTTATTTAATTAATGCATCTATATACTTGGTAAAGGGTGGAAGGCTCGGCCCTATGCCTGGTGTTTTGTTCCACTCTTGCCGCCCTAGTTTCCGTCATATCGGTGTTATGTTCCCGGATTTTGCGTTCCTTACGCGGTTGGGTAATAATGGGAACCCCTTGATAGTTCGCCTTAAGTAAAGCTCTTCCAGCAATGCCCAACATTGGTTTTACCATTTGCCACCTAGCCTTTTCTTTTCCCTTGGGAGTCGCGCTC
>NC_041382.1:336921965-336923339 GCF_002162155.2 Triticum dicoccoides
GCTCCTCTGAGTGTTGGTCCAACTGAGCGATGTCCAGGGCTACCAGGGGCAACTCTGGGCTGGCCTACCCGACGTCTGGCTCATCTGAGTGTGCCCTGAGAAAGAGATATGTGCAGCTCCTATCGGGATTTGTCGGCACATTCGGGCGGTGTTGCTGGTTTAGTTTTACCCTGTCGAAATGTCTTGTTGTACCGGGATACCGAGTCTGATCAGAATGTCTCGGGAGGAGGTCTATTCCTTCGTTGACCGTGAGAGCTTGTCATGGGCTAAGTTGGGACACCCCTGCAGGGATTTGAACTTTCGAAAGCCGTGCCCGCGGTTATGGGCAGATGGGAATTTGTTAACGTCCGGTTGTAGAAAACCTAAAGTAGACCTTAATTAAAATGAATCAACCGAGTGTGTAACCGTGATGGTCTCTTTCCGGTGGGGTCCGGGAAGTGAACACGGTTGTTGGAGTTATGCTTGACGTAGGTTGTTATAGGATCACTTCTTGATCATACTTTTATCGACCGTGCTTTGCCTTCTCTTCTCGCTCTCATTTGCGTATGTTAGCCACCATATATGCTAGTCGCTTGCTGCAGCTCCACCTCATACCTTTACCTTACCCATAAGCTTAAATAGTCTTGATCGCGAGGGTGCGAGATTGCTGAGTCCCCGTGGCTCACAGATACTTCCAAAACCAGCTTGCAGGTGCCGATGAGTTCTTGCAGATGACGCAACCAAGCTCAAGGAGGAGCTCTATGAAGATCTTGTCCTTTATGTTGTTTCCTTTCCCGATGATCAGTAGTGGTGCCCAGTTGGGGTTGATTGGGACCGTGTCGCATGTTGGGTTATCTTTTATTTTGGCGCCGTAGTCGGGCCATGAGTGTTTGGATGATGTAATGTTATTAATGTACTTGATTGACGTGGCGAGTGTAAGCCAACTATGTTATCTCCCTTTCATTATTATATTACATGGGATGTTGTGAAGATTGCCTAACTTGCGACATATGCCTTCAATGCGATTATGCCTCTAAGTCGTGCCTCGACACATGGGAGATATAGTCGCATCGAGGGTGTTACAGAAGTGTACCCCACATCTTACACGGTGTGCATGAATGGTGGGGCCCCGGTGGTGAGTCAGCAGCTGACTCAGCCAATCTTATCCACGTGAACAGTGCAGGTGGGTCCCTCCTGTATGTGCCTCATCTTTAATTTTTTAATTTTTTTACAGGGGACGGGCCCCACTTGTAAGCGGCCCAGGAGGGGTTAACGGGCGCCCGCTCGAACGGGCACGGGAGTGCGGGCGCGGCCAGCCGGCGCCACGGCGAGGCCGGCCGGGCTGCAAGCGGCGCCGACGAGGCCAATAGAGCGGCGGGGCAAGGGGCAGCGGAG
>NC_041382.1:336923531-336933599 GCF_002162155.2 Triticum dicoccoides
AGCGGCGCGACGCACGGGAAGGGCAGGGTCGCGGCGGGGCGCTGGCCAGGGGGAAGCGGGGCGGCGGCAGTGCTCGAGAGCAGCGGCGGGGGAACGGGGCGAGGGCCGACGGCTGGAGCCGCGGCAGCGGCCAACGGGCGCGTGAGCATGGTGCCGGGCGGCGCTGGAGGTCGTGGGCGAGGCTGCAGGTGGCCGCGAACAGGGCAGCGGTGGAGCAGCAACAGCGGTGGCGGGCGTGAGGCGGCAGGCGAGGTAGGAGGAGGCGCGAAGCGCGACCACGGGCCAGGTGCGGGCGCGGCCAGTGGAGTGGCTGCGGGGAGGTGGGCGTGGTGGTCGGCACAACGGACAGGGCGACTGCGAGCAGCTGGTGGTGGGGTCGAGCGGCGAGCGGAAGCAAGGCCGAGGGTGGCCAGCTGATATGTCTCCAACGTATCTATAATTTATGGTGTATTCATGCTATTATATTAACAACCTTGGGTGTTTTATATGCATTTATATGCTATTTTATATGGTTTTTGGGACTAATCTATTAACCTAGAGCCCAGTGACAGTTTCTGTTTTTTCCTTGTTTTAGAGTATCACAAAAAAGGAAAACCAAATGGAGTCCAATTGACCTGAAACTTGATGGAGTTTATTTTTGGATCAGAAGAAAGCCATGGAGTAAAAGAGTTGGGCCAGAAGAGTCCCGGGCTGCCCTACCTCGTGGACAGACCGGAGACCCCCCTGACTTGTTTTCGACGCCAAAACCTCTTATATATACAGAAACCTCCAGAAATTAACCTAGATCAGAAGTTCCACCGGCGCAAGCCTCTGTAGCCACGAGAAATCAATCTAGGCCCTCTCTGGCACCCTGCCGAAGGGGGCCATCATCACCGGAGGCTATGGAGGAGGATCCCGGAGGGGCCATTGTCGTCATGAAGGCCAAGGACCAGAGGGAGAACCTCTCCCCATCCAGGGGGGAGGCCATGGAGGAGGAAGAACAAGGGGGAGAACCTCTCCTCCTCTCTCTCGGTGGCACCGAAGTGCCATCGGGAGGGGAATCATCGCTGCGGTGATCGTCTTCATCAACATCACCATCCTCATCTCTTTTACGCGGTCCACTCTCCGGCACCGCGCTGTAATCCCTACTTGAACATGGTGCTTTATGCCACATACTATGATCCAATGATGTGTTGCCATCCTATGATGCTTTGAGTAGATATCCTTTGTCTTTGGGTTGATTGATGATCTAGATTGGTACGAGTTGTATGTTTTATTTTGATGCTGTCCTATTGTGCCCTCCGTGTCACGCAAGCGTGAGGGATTCCTGCTGTAGGGTGTTGCAATACGTTCATGACTCGCTTATAGTGGGTTGCTAGAGTGACAAAAGCATAAACCCGAGTAAGAGGGTTGTTGCGTATGGGATAAAGGGGACTTGATGCTTTAATGCTATGGTTGGGTTTTACATTAATGATCTTTAGTAGTTGCGGATGCTTTCTAGAGTTCCACTCATAAGTCCATATGATCCAAGAAGAGAGAGTATGTTAGCTTGTGCCTCTCCCTCATATGAAATTGCAATGACGACTATCGGTCTTGTTAACAATTTCCTAGGACAATTCCGCACACCGATGCATAATTATTCCACTCTTGCTGTTTATAATATTTAGTATTATATTCTAACTTTATGATAACAGCACCTACTTTCGTATTTTAGCTCTCTGATACCATGCAACTTATCCTCTTCATACCCACAACGTAGTTTTATTTCTCGTTTCTAGTTGGAAGCAAACGCTCGGTGTACGTAGAGTCGTATCAGTGGCAGATAGGACTTGAGAGAATATTGATCTTACATTTAGCTCCTTGTGTGTTCGAAACTCCATACTTATCACTTCCACCATTGGGAATTGCTACGATGATTCCCTGCACTTGGGGATTATCAAGCTCTTTTCTGGCGCCGTTGCCGGGGAGCAATAGCGTGGGGTTGGTATTCTTGTGTATGCTTGTTTGCTTTCTTCACTAAGTAGATTGTGTTTTCCATTTTTGTTTCTGTTTATTTGTGGGTGAAGCATACCAATTTTTTTAAAAAATAATGAAAATACAAAAATAATTTACATGCCTCTCATGCCTAAAATGTTTTTCAAAAAGAGAAGTGATTGGAAAGTTATGCATTCAAGAAGTGAGGGTCGACCTTGAGCACTCGTGTTCATGCTCATGGAAACAATGTAGAATTTTTCATGGATGTTTCTCTGTAAATAATTATCCCCTTATATATATCCATTGTATTATAAAAATAATGTGCCAATCTTTGGTTTTAGGATGATTAGATTGCTTCTTTACTATGTGCAGAACAGAAAACAGAAACTTTGGCTGTAGCGCGTGATTTTACATTTTTACTGGAAATGGAAATGGGTCTAAAAGTTTTTGCACATTAGTTCTGTACGAATTTTTCAAATTTTCAAATTTATTTCATAATTTTTGGAGTTACAGAAGTTTACTAAACCTCCAGATTACTACAGACTGTCCTGTTTTAGGCAGATTCTGTTTTTCGTGTGTTTTTGCTTATTTTGATGCATCTATGGCTAGTATCGGAGAGTATGAACCATAGAGAAGTTGGAATACAGTAAATATAGTTCTAATATGAAATTTTAATGAGTTTTAAACAGTACCTAAAGGTAGTGCTTTGCTTTATTATACTAACGGATCTCACAAAGTTTTTGTTAAAGTTTTGTGTGGATGAAGTGTTCGAAGAACGAGGAGTTACCGATGTGAGAAGAATAAAGAGAGGCAATATCTGAAGCTTGGGGATGCCCAAGGCACCCCAATTAAATAATCTAAGGATACTCAAGCATCTAAGCTTGAGGATGCCCTGGTTGGCATCCCATCTTTCTTCTTCAACAATTATCAGTATACCTCGGTTTTTGTTTTGTTCACTTGCTTTGTATCCTTTGTGTTTTTCTTTTTCTTTAGGAACCATGCTAGTATGAGATGTCCCTTTGTCAATTTATAGAATACTTCATGTGCTTCACTTATATCTTCTAAGTATGATCTTATAGAATTGCTCTTTGAGCTTCACTTCAATCTTTTTGAGTATGGTTTTACAGAATGCGTCGTGTGCTTCACTTATATATTTTGAGCTTGGATATTGGCTAGTCTATATTAATTGTAGAATTCTCCATGAACTTAACTTATATCTTTTGGATTTTAATAATACTAGCATCTAAAGTGGGTTTGGAAGAGTGTCAACTTTAGGAACTAGTGATCCCGCCATTCCGAATGGGGAGAATTTTGCTTATGTGGAGAGTAGTAAAATTTCTATGCTCGTAGATCATGAAACAAATGCTTTATGTGATGGTAATATTTTTGAACTCATTTATGTTGCTACTGAAAATTATTATGAGGGAGGAATACATGTTTGTAGGAGTTGTAATAATATCAAGTTTCCTCTCTATATGCTTAATGTTTTGAAGTTATACTTGTTTTTCCTTCCTATGCTAGTTGATTCTTGTTCCTATAAATTATGTGCTCACAAAATCCCTAGGCATTGGAAGTGGTTTGGATCTAAATATGCTAGTCATATTCTTCATGATTCTCTCTTTATGTTTCAATTCATTTCTTTTATGTGAGCATCATTGAAATCATCATGCCTAGCTAAAAGGCATTAAAGAAAAGCGCTTGTTGGGACACAACCCAATATTTACCCTTACTGTTTTGTGTGTTATCATGATTAAGCTACTTTATTAATTATGTATTATACCTTTTGTTTCCATAAAGTGCCAAGCAAGACCTTTGGGAAGACTTGGGTGAAAGTTAATGTGATCTTGCTGTAAAAAACAGAAACTTTGCGCTCACGAGAATAGCTGCCATTTTTTACAGAACAGTACGATTGAGTTGATTATTTTTTCAGATGATTAATAGACAAATTCCTCACGTCCACCAATTTGTTCAAGAATTTTTGGAGTATCAGAAGTATGCTTGGTGTTCAGATCATTATAGACTGTTCTGTTTCTGACAGATTCTGTTTTCATTGCATAGTTTGCTTGTTTTCTAGTTTCTATGGCTTATGTTTCTCAATATAAATTCTAGAAATGACATGGTACAGTAGGCATTGTGTGAGAACAATTATGAGCCTTGTCTTTGACAGTACCAAAGTGAATGGTTTACTCGTTATCATACTAACCTATCTCACGAAGTTCCGTTAAGTTTTGTGTGATTGAAGTTTTAAAGCTTTGGGTGAGATATCGATATGAGGAGAATAAGGAGTGCAAAGACCCTAAGCTTGGGGATGCCCAAGGCATCCCAAGGTAATATTCAAGGAAGACTCAAGTACCTAAGCTTGGGGATGCCCCGGAAGGCATCCCCTCTTTCGTCTTAAAAAAATTATCGGTATACCTTACTCGGAGCTATATTTTTATTCGTCACATGATATGTGTTTTGCTTGGAGCGTATTTTCAGTTTTACTTGATGTTTGAATAAAATCATTGGATCTGAAATCTTAAATGAAAAAGAATCCTCCCATGGCTAGTTAATCATTTGACTACTCAGTGTCCTTCACTTATATCTTTTGGAGTAGTTTGTCATTTACTCACGTGCTTCACGTATATCCTATGAGTAAATGGTTGAATATTTGAATATCATAAATCTGAATTTATATATGTTTCATATGCTTATACCATGGGGAGTAATGACTTCACACATAATAAGTATAGGTAGTAAACTTATTGAAAGTTAGCAAACATAGAATTGGTCACTTGAACAATTCATGAAAGAATATTCAAGGAAGAGAGATTTCACATATAAATATACTATCTTGGAAATCTTTTGTAATTGTGAGAACTCATTAAAATATTACATGCTAAAAGGTTGATGTCGGACAAGGAAGACAACGTAATGGGTTATGTTTTCTTATATCCGAAATAAAGTATATTGTCTTGGATCATCCAACATGTTGATCTTGCTTTTCCCCCTCATGCTAGCCAAATTCTTTGCACCAAGTAGCACTACTAGGGAAAACCTTATACACAGAATCTTAGCAGCAGCGCGGCATAAAAACAGGCGCTGCTGCTAAGTAGTAGCAGCGCGGCTACGGAAAGCTCGCTACTGGTGCAAGCTTAGCAGTAGCACGTGACGCTTAAACCGCGCTGCTACAAAAATCCACCGACAGTACACAACGACATAAGTTTACCAGTAGCGCGGCGCCAGGGAGCGCGCTGCTGCTAATGCCATAGTAGCAGCGCGCTTTTTGTCACCTCGCTGCTGCTAATTTTGAAAATGTGCACAGGGTTGGCCCGTTTAGCAGTAGCGCGTGACAGAAAAGCGCGCTGTTGCTATGCTCTTAGCAGCAGCGCGCTTTCTCTCCCGCGCTACTGCTAAGACGCAGGACCCACCACCTTTTCCACCTCCCCCTCCCCATCTTCTCTCCTCCCTTTCCCCTACCTCCCACAGCCTCCCTCTCTCACTCTTCTTCTTCCTCAATACTTCTCCCATCATTACTCTCCCTCTTCTACCTACCTTTATCTCTCTTCATTTCTCCTAGCTATAACTACACCACCTCCATTAATTCATCTCCTTTCTCTTTTTCCTCCCCCTCCACTAGTTGAAGTTGTCCCCTCCCAAATTAGCTAGCTAGGTAGATGTAGCATTTAGTTAAGTGGCCTATTTGCCCCCTAACTAGATCTTTCTTTGTCAAGAAGAGCTTTGTGCACTTTTGACCTCCCTACATCATCATCTCCACCGTGTGCTCGATCTCGAGATAGAGGTGTGATTAATATTTCATGCTTTTGCAAAATGGAAATATGTTTATGCATGTGTGTGTGATATTTTTATGGAAATTGTGTGTGTGGCATGAGTTGATGCCAAATTGTGCATTTGAGTTGCCTATGTTTTGTCGAAATGTCGATTTATTTCTGTTTCGGCGAATTCCAGGCAAACTCTAGATCTATATATGTCCTACTTTTAAGGAAGGTCATGCCGAATTTTTGTATGACTTTGATGAATGCACGCATTTTTATAATCAATTTGTTTATTATTACCGTGCAGAGTTCAAGATGGTCAGTGGAACGATGGTGGACAGGTGGTTGCGGTCGGCGGTGCAGGACATGAAGGAAAATAACGACAAAGGTTTTATGTCCATGTCGAAAATGCAAAGGAATAGTTTGGCTTGACCCCCATGTCGATGGTCGTGTCGAAGCGCACCTGCTCATGACTGGTTTCATGGATGGCTATACCCGGTGGATAACTGAAGATGAGGATGACGATGTTGAGGATGCCGACGGGGCAGGCAATGATGACACGGGGCAAGACGAAGAGATGATCGATAATGTCGGCGGGGAAGAGGCCGGACATGGCGGCGGAGAAGGGGCCGGACATGGCGGCGGAGAGAACGACATGGACTCCACGCAGAAGAGTTCGTCGGTACTAAGTTCAATCGTGCGGGACCCTCATGTTCAAGCATTGCTTCGCAAGGAGACGAGTACTGAGAGAGCTGCTTCTAGAGAGGAGGCTAAGCTGGAGCAACTGGTGGTAGACTCGAACACTCCATTGTATGATGGTTGCAATCCTGAGGTGACCCGCTTGAGTTTCACGCTCCAAGTGCTGAAGACGAAGGCTAAAAACAAATGGACCGACACTAGCCTCGATGAGCATCTCAAGTACCTAATGGATGTTCTTCCCAAGGGTAATCTATGTCCTAGTAGTGTTGATGAGGCCAAGAAGATCATGTGCCCTCTTGATCTGCCACACGTTAGATACCATGCATGCATCAATGATTGCATAATTTATCGGAAGGAGCACGCGGAAAAACAAGTTGTCCGGTGTGCAATGCTTCTCGATACAAGAAGGCCGGGAAGAAATGTCCCCAGAAAGTGGTCTGGTACTTACCGATCACTCCCCGTCTCCAGAGGTATTTTGTAGATCCCAAGGAAGCAAAGCTAATGCACTGGCACGCGAAGAGGAAGAAGCCCGACGATGGAGATGATCCGAAGCTGAGACACGTCAAGGATGGAAGCCAGTGGAGAGCGTTGAACAGCTTCTATCGGTATTTTGAATGTGATGCAAGGAACATCGTGCTCAGCACGTGTACCGATGGCATGAATCCATTTGGCAACTAGAGCACCAACCATAGCACATGGCCCGTGTTTGTATGGATGTACAACCTCCCCCCTGGTTGTGCATGAAATCGAAGTACATTCACATCAGCATGCTTATTCAAGGGCCGAAACAACCAGGAAATAATATTAATTTGTATCTGGGGCTACTTGAGGAGGAGTTAGACACGTTATGGAAAACATCGGCCAAGACATTGGATGCTAGAAAGGCGAGTATTTCAACATGAGAGCCACACTGATCACGACAGTGCACGACTATCTTGGTTACGGATATGTGGCAGGCCAGGTGTGCCATGGATATTGCGGATGCACGCGGTGCATGGATGATACAACGTCTCAACAGCCAACGTCAAGGAAAGATGGCGGGTCTGGGAAAATTGTGTACATGGGGCATCGAAGATGGCTCGAACAGGACGACCCGTGGAGAAACCGTGGAGATCTATTCAATGGTCACGCTGAGCATCAAGGACCTCCACGTAAGCGGAGTGGTGCCGAAATTGATGAGTTGTTGAAAAACTGGAAGGAGTGCCCCACGCCGGGAAAGACGATGAGAAAGGCACCGGAGCCGCTGCTGAAGGTATGGAAGACGAGGTCTATGTTCTGGGACTTGGAGTACTGGCACAAACTCGATACACCTCATTGCCTTGATCAAATGCATATTTGTAAGAATGTCCTTGAGAGCTTGCTCGCAACACTGATGAACATGCCGGATAAGACCAAGGATGGGCCGAAGGCAAGAAAAGACTTGCAAGATTTGGAAATCAGGGAAGATCTGCACATGCCGCCACGTAAAATGTCAGACGAGACAGAGACGGAGACAGAGGCACGGGAGAAGAAGGGCAAGAAAATAAAGAATGATGATTATTTCCCCCCTTCTTGCTTCACCTTAAGTCAGGCTGAGATCAATCAATTCTTTAAGTGCCTTACCAGAGTCAAAGTTAGTTCCGGTTACTATGGCAAGATAAGTAGATATCTAGACACGGACAAGAAAAGGTTCAGCAGGATGAAGTCTCATGACTGTCATGTGATGATGACACAGATATTACCTGTTGCCCTTAGAGGGATAATGGACAAGCACGTCCATGACACGCTTATTGGTCTCTGCAACTTTTTCGACGTCATCTCTCGAAAGTCGATCAGTGTGAAGCAGCTCCGAAGGCTACAGGAAGAGATCGTTGTGATACTGAATGATCTTGAGATGTACTTCCCGCCCGCGTTCTTTGATGTGATGGTGCCTCTGTGTGTCCATATTGTGGATGGCATAATAGACATGGGGCCGTCAATCCTGCACAACATGATGCCGTTTGAGAGGATGAATGGGATCATCAAAGGATTCGTTTGTAACATGTCCTGTCCGGATGGAAGCATCGTCCAGGGCTATTTGACACAAGAGTGCATCTCTTTCTGTGAGAATTTTCTATATGGCGCAGACCAGCCGCCTGGTGTTAGGTTTGGTTTGCCCGTTAACAAGCACGATGGGAGGCTCGAAGGAGAAGGTCACTGCAACGGTCACAGGGAACTGCACGTGGCATACTCAGATCGACGCAGCGACTTTGACAGAGCAAACTTGGTAGTGCTACAACACGTAGATGAGGTAGATCCTTTCGTGGCACTGCACAAAAAATTATCGCAAAGAAGTATCGTGATAGGGGGTATGCAGGACGGACGCCGAAGTTACTACAGAGCACAACTCCACTTTCCTGCATTATTTCAAAGAGCATATTATTGCTAATCCCCCGGAGGAGGGCTCTAAGGACGGATTGCTCATATACGCCTTAGCACATGGCCCCTCGCCCAACCTCGTAATCTATCAGGCATATGATATCAACGGATACACGTTCTACACGGAGGCCAAAGATATGGACAGTGATGAATATCAGAACTCAGGGGTGACGATGGAATGCATGACCGGCAGCGACAACGGCGCAACTGAACGATTTTATGGAAGGGTCGAGGAGATCTGGGAGCTTGACTACTCTGGACTGCACAACACGACGATGTTCTGTGTCAGATGGGCTAAGAATGTCGAAAGAGAAAGACGGATTTTCACTACCATGACTATACCCAACGCCAAGAGTGCTACCGTGAACGCTATCGCAAAAAACGAGCCATGGGTACACGCTAAGCACGTGACACAATGCTTCTTGATAACCGACCCATGCAATCCCAGTCGTGTTGTCGTGAGGAAAGGCAAAAGAAACATCATTGGAATGGATGGAGTCGCCAACGAGGAAGACTATGATCAGTATGGCAACCCAATGAGGGAAGATGACGATGATGATGAAGTATACGTCAAAAGAAGAATCAATACTACATTACCAAAGAAAAATCGTACTCCATGGAAAAGGCAAAGTCACAATGAGGGGCTCAATTGTTCTTCGACGAACAAGAAGGGAAAGAAGCTGACTCAAAAACGAAAACGTCAGCGCTGAGGAATCTGTCAAATGATGTAATATATATATATATATATATATGTTCCTATTTTGTACACACACTTAATTAGCCATTATTATGCATGGGTCCAATGATGTAATATATATATATGTTCCTATTTTGCATACACACTTAGCCATTATTATGCAAGGGTCCAATGATGTAATATATATGTTCCTATTATGCTGAGGAAAAGAAAAAAGGGAAACTGGTTATAGCAGTAGCGCTTTAGTGAAAAAGAGCTACAGCTAGTCAAGGTAGCAGTAGCAGTTTCTGCAGAAAATCGCTACAGCTAGTCAAGGTAGCAGTAGCGGTTTCTGCAGAAACCGCTACAACTAGTCAAGGTAGTAGTAGCGCATTTCGTGTAAACGCGCTACTGCTACGTCCAATTAACCCAAAATTCTCCCTCTCCCTGCTTCATCCCGCCTCTTTTCCCCCAAATCCCCACTCTCTCTTCCCTGGCCCCGTCGCACCGCCGCGCCCGCCCCCGACCTCGGCGCGCTCGCCCCCGACCCCGGCACGCTCGCCCCCGACCCCGCCGCGCCCGACCCCG
>NC_041382.1:336933821-336997887 GCF_002162155.2 Triticum dicoccoides
TCGGCCCTCGCCTCCCTCCTCTGCTTCCTCCCCTCCCAACCTCGGCCGTCGTTGGGCCTGCCTCCTCGCCCTGCACCCTCTGTAAACCCCCCCCCTCTCTCTCTGCTAGCTAGGGTTAATTTACTTAGGTTTTAGTTATGTTAATTAGGTTATCTATTTAGTTATGAATTTAGATAGGTTTCAAAATTTGCTGAATTTATATGCAAATTTGAACTGGACATGTGATATGTGGATATGTCATGTTTTGGACATGTCATGTTTTGGTAAATGATCCGAGTTGCCTATGTTACGCCGGAATGTTGATTCATTTCCGTTCCGGTGAATTTCAGGCGCTCGATATGTCCATTTTTTAGCAAAGGTCATGCCGAAATTTCCCGTGAATAAAGGCATGATTTGTGCTACATAGTTGGCATATCGAGTGCTGGCACATAGATTTCTTTTTTATCTCATTTCTCATTTATTCATACTTTTAGAAATAAATGAGGACACTTAATCATAGGAAACATGTCGAACAACGAAGAAACTGGGCCTTCTGACCAAGATGCAGACGAGATGGATTATGAGGGTGAACAAGACTACCTCGACTTTTTGACTGCTAAGCAAGGTTTGCAGGTCCGCCTCGATGATGGTACTGATGCCAACACCGACACCGATGGCGGCGCCGAGACCGGTGGGGAAGGTACCGCCGAGGAAGATACCGGCGCCGATGCCGGTACCGAAAAGAGGCATAAGAAGCAGAGGATATGAAAACCTAACAAACTAGGGATTGGACGACTTGTGATCACAAAGATGGCACCTGGCAAGTTTGAGCCGTTAGAGCCGGAAGAACCTCGCAAGTGCTATGGGAACCAAGTAGGATGCATCCTACGGGAATGCGCGAGCATCAATGACGATGACTTAAGGAGTAAAGAACATTTGACGCAGTTGCTCCTAATGAAGTTGCACAAGAGATTCAAGTTCCCCGATCGGGATGATAACATAGAACAACCGTGGGATGATCCAAAGATGAAAAAGATTAACAATCACGCCATGGGGATGTTCAGCAATGATTTGCCCTCCTGGAAATCGAGGGTGAAACAAGTTATTGAGGCTGAGGAACCCCTGTCCAAGATTCTGGAGGAAAATCCGACACTTACGGAAGAGGAGTTCGAAAAGTTCAAGGACACTTGCGCTATCGAGGACGCCAAGGCTAAGGCTGCGAAATTCAAGAGCCTTCAGCAAAGGAACACAGGGAAGCATCGCCTCGGAAGCCGTGGCTACCTCGGTAAAAGGCCCATATGGGATAAGGAGGACGCGTAACGTGAAGCCGCAGGTCTCCCAGACCCCTTCGCGAAGTTCACCAACCCCTTGGAGCATGACTTCATCAGGGCCCGCTACAAGTGGGACAAGGAGAAAAAGCTTTTTTACACGGACAAGATCACGAGGAAATTGATTAGACTACTGGAGAAGCAACACCAGCTTGCAGCCGAAAACCCTACTTCTCCGATGAGGCCCAAGTGGGACACCCCTCTCAACCGGGCCTTGAACGAACTTAAGGGACTCCCTTTGGGCCAGCGGCCGCAATATGGTCGTGTGCACGGTGCTGGAGATGGCGCCACATGGAAGGTGTTTTACAACGAGGGCCCGGAGGCCAAGAAGCAGAAAAAGAAGTTTAGTCAGGCGGACATCGACGCGAAGGTGAAGCTTGTGGTCGAGAAAAAAGCAGCTGAGGACACGAAAAAACTAGCCGAGGACAAATATGAGTTGCTACAGCAGGCAGTCAATGCAGCTGTAACTGCCTGCAGAAATGATTTTGCTACTAACTTGGTTCCAGTTATCATCAACTGGACGAAGGAAAATCCATACAAGACGGGGCATGATTTCCCGCTGCCCAGTTTCGTCGGGAGCAACTCCATGAACAACAACACCATCGCACCATCACTTGCTCACGCAATTGGGCCTCCTCTCGCAGCCGCTCCCGCTCATAGCAGCCCGTCCTCAGTCTCTGGCGCGCTTGGTGGGCCTTCGTCTTTGGTTGAGCTCGACGTCATCACGGTAATTACATGTCGCACCAACATATATATATATATATATATAATATTCCATTTTTGTTGCCTTCCGTATGTTTTACGCCACAGACATATGTGTTTGCAGGCGAAAGAAACCCTGTGCACCATACTCTACTTGATCAAAGGCCAGAAGGTGGACGTGGGAAAGGGGATGATAATGGACCCCTTGCAACCCGTGTTCCACAACCAGCCGATCCCTGCTGGGCACTTCAGGGTTAGCTTGTCCAGTGTGAAATCGGGGCACGAGGATTTGCCTCCTCCAGTACAGCATGTGGGAGCGGACGACGAGACCCCGCCGCAGATTGGAAGCTGCAAGGGTTGGGTGCTGTTATGGCCGAAGAATCTTATTCGTCTGGAGCCGGCCGAGAGCACACCAATAACCACACATCAACAAGCATGTGCGGAGACGACCACCCCGCCTACGCAATTACCAGCTCCTGTAGTACCGGGTGAGAGCGGCGGACGACATGATGAAGGGGGTGCAATAGTGCTGGCTGATGTAATCTGTCCTGTAGAACAGAGAATGGATGATGAGACGGAGGTCGACCCTATGGATTTCCTCAATACAAATGCGTATGACTGTGACATAGAATTGATGAGTCAACCATATGACGAATCGGGCTATCAGCTTGCTAATGAGGATATTGATGATATGCCCGGGCAGGAAGGTCGTAGCAGGGATTGCAAAAAGTCTCTCTTCATGAAATCCTCACAGGACATGCCTGAAGATGCCGCCTCAACACAGGCTCAACCATCCCAGCGCGAGGGTCGTACAATACTTAGCCCGGGAACACTGGGGCAGGGGTTAAGGAAGGGTCTAGAAGGTGTGCCCAAGAAAAAGGAGAGAAAGAGATCGGGGAAGATAGCTGCCACCAAACAAGCCAGAGCACATAGCAGCCAAATGATGCATTCTGAAGAGCGTGTACCCGTGAAAGGTGCGGCCATGTTCCATCTCACGGGCGAGCCGATGCTACCGCCGAAACCACTGGAGGCACTATCAAGGGATCTCAAGATACTGCACAACCATGTGCTGTCGACTGAGAAAAGCCTACTAGCCTCAAAGGATCCAGGATATCCGACATACGCGGCTCATGTGCCTGAGGGGAAGTGCTACGTCAAGACATGGCCTGCGGAGGTGTTCTTCCTGCGGTTTGACCATATCTTTGAGATGTTTCTGACAAGGCGGCTCGATTTTACAATCGTCCGCCTTTTTGCGCTACATATGAGCTCTGTCATGAACAGTGAAGAAGTCTCGCAAATCTGTGTGGCGGATCCGTACTACATGCACGGGTCTTTCTTGAGTCTCGGTGACTTTGAGCGTGAAACTGCTAGGGACTACCTCCAAAACTTCATGGTACAAAATAAGGACCGGGAAATTGTCCTCGTGCCTTATCATCCAAAGTAAGTCAGTTTCGAACAACCCTTTCATACATTTCAATCATTCCTTCTCTTTCTATGGGGAATAATTTGAGGTGTCTTTTCCCCGCAGCAATGGGCGTGCCATCCTTATCGTTCTTTATCCGCAAGTCTCCCACGCCGTGTATTTTGACCCTTCCAGAGACTACGAGAAAAAAGACTACACCCACATAATGAATATTCTAGATGATGCTCTCCAAGGCTTCAGCTTTAGAGGTGGCCACATGCAGATCAGGAAACAAAGGAACAAGAAGATGGGTTTCGCGCATAAAACTAACTTCTCCTGCATCCAAGTCCCAAAACCAAGCAAGAAGGATGGATTGTACATCCTCCATCTCATGAATCAGTTCAACACGGATCACCAAAAGCTTTGCATGAGAAGCAGAAATGATGATCATATCCACAAGTGGCTAGAATCTCATGGAGAAGCGGATTATAAACTTAGAGATGACTTCTTTCGCATCCAAAGTGACATTGCGACGATCATCATGAAAGAAGTAATCGATGAGAAGGGGATGTTCCACCACGGCCCTATATCGCGAGCTGACGTCCGAACTCGCATAGGCATGCAACGTCTAGACCTCACGCTGTTCAAGAAGCTAGGGTCCATCCTCGATGATATGGAAGGATGGAACTTCTAGTGATTTATGATGCCGATGATGATGATATGTGTCGGTTGAACTTGTATACTATTTGTAGTGATGCAACTTTGTGATGTCCACGATCCCTGCCGAACTTGCGTAACGCTACTTTGTTAGTTTGCGTACGATGACCTGCGTACCTCTAGTTAATTAATTTGCGTACTGTATGTTGCATCTAGTTGCTAACCCTTTCTTTTTCGGTGTTCTCTAGTATATTTTGTTGCATATATATGATTGTACATCCTCTTCATGAACATGCATCTCTAACAGGTACCTAGTTTCTTGATGGCGAGATGGAACTGCTATGTCGTGTACAAAGGGAAGGTTCCGGGTGTGTACAACGAGTGGCATGAGTGTCAGGCGCAAGTGAATGGGTTCTCGGACGCCAGCCATAAAGGCTTCAAAATCAGACAAGAAGGAGAAGCTAGTTACTTGAGGTTCACACTAGCGCGAGAGAGGACTCGTAACCGCCATCTCATGTACTGCATAGTTCCTCTCTCACTCATAGTGATAGCTCTTCTCACGTATACCTTTGTTTAGATGGATGACGTTGTAGTTGCAAGTACTCGAGACTTGCATGTATCGCTATTTTCGAGATGATGACAAGATACAACTTTGTGTTGGATGATGATTATGACGAGACTATTTGTATGTATATGCTATGATTACATTTGTGGTCTCGCAGGCATTTGTATGTGTATCATGATGACATTTGTATGTGCTAAAGATTCTTCTATAAAGCCTGTTCAAATACAAAACAAATATGCCGAAAAAAACAAAAAACTACTAAAATTAGCAGTAGCGAGTGGAGAAAAGTTAGCGGCAGCGCGATTGTAGCAGTAGCGCACATAGGGGAAGCGCGCTATAGCTATTAGCAGCAGCGAGGTTCCTTTAAGCGCGCTGCTGCAACACTTGTGTAGCAGTAGTGCGGGTGGACCAACGCTACTGCTATACGTTAGCTGTAGCGCCTTATTGGTAGCGCGGGTACCCGCGCTGCTGATAGGCCTAAAACCCGCGCTACTGCTAGCCTTTTCCCTAGTAGTGTAGAGATACTACTTGTGCTTCCAAACATTCCTTAAACCAGTTTTGCCATGAGACTCCACCATACCTACCTATGGATTGAGTAAGATCCTTCAAGTAAGTTGTCATCGGTGCATGCAATAAAAATTGCCTTCTAAATATGTACGATATATTAATGTGGAGAAAATAAGCTTTATACGATCTTGTGATGTGCAAGAAATAAAAGCGATGGGTTGCATAATAAAGGTCCATATCACAAGTGGCAATATAAAGTGACATTCTTTTGCATTAAGATTTTGTGCATCCAACCATAAAAGCGCATGACAACCTCTGCTTCCCTCTGCGAAGGGATTATCTTTTACTTTTATCTTCTACCCTTATGCAAATGTCATGGTGATGTTCACCTTTCCTTATTACATTTTATCCTTTGGCAAGCACATTGTGTTGGAAAGATCCTGATATATATATCCAATTGGATGTAAGTTATCATGAACTATTATTGTTGACATTACCCTTGAGGTAAAAGGTTGGGAGGCGAATCTATAAGCCCCTATCTTTCTCTGTGTCCGATTAAAACTTTGAAGCCATAAATATCACGTGAGTATTAGCAATTGTGAAAGATTAAATGATAGTTGAGTATGTGGAGTTTGCCAAAATCAAAGCTCTGACATAGACCCTTCTTGAAAATAAGATGAATTGCAATTGTTTGATGACTGAGAATATAGTTTGTTAGTTTCAAGAAAGTTTATGATCTATACTTTAACATGTGAATAGCTTCTTACTTGATCATGAAAAGTTTTATGAAGATAGCTACTGTTATGATATAAAATGATGCTAGAAAAAGTGATTGGAACTATCATTGATGAAACTTATGCACTTGCTAGCATTCACACTTCATAAATTATTTCTTTTATCATTTACCTACTCGAGGACGAGCAGGAATTACCAGCACGTAGGAGCGCGGACGGGCGCGAGTATCGCAGGGGGAGGGCACAGCGAACACAGCTACCGCGAGCTCGTCCGCTTCTACGCGAGGTCGGAGCGGTGGAACGACTCGGATTCGACGGGGTCGAAGCTACGGGCGCGCACACGACGAGCAGGGGGCTAGGAAGCATCTACGCGACGCAGTGAAGGCGGCGGGTACAGGCGCGAGACCAAAGTCCACCGAAGTGGCGTCGGCGACTAGCCGTGCGATGTCCAGCTTCGATCATGGTGGTAAACGGAGATAGAGTGATGGATTTGAGCGGGGAAGGGAGGGATCTTGTTCGTGGACTCACAAAGGTGCTCGCTGGTGTCGTGGCGAAGCCGAGGACGGCCGGAGCATTGCAGACCGAAGAGAAACAGTGGTGGCCGGGGATGATGAAGATGGAGTCGGTCTCGAGCGCCGGCGATGACCTAGAGCGAACCCTTGCACCAGGAAGACAAGGACGACGAAGGCGAGCTCCCCGGCGCAGTCCAGGGCGTCGAGGAGGCGACTGGTCGCGGCTGATGTCCAAGACGGCGGCGAGCGTGGCCACCGCGGTCTCAGGCGAGGCAGGTCTGGGGGGAGCGAGGGAGAGAGTGAGAGAGAGTGCGCGAGAACGTGGGCAAGAGAAAGAGATAGAGAGTGAGCGATTAAGCGAGGGGGGTATCTGGGGGTTGTGGGGCAACCTTATCCTGCCGAGGCGTCGCCGGCGAGTTGGTGCGGTGGCGACCACGCCCTGTAGCGACGTGGGACGGGGGAGCAGTGCACGGGTGGGGGGTGAAGGAGAAGGTGGGCTGGGCCGGATTGGTGGCCAGGCCCAGGGGGCAGGGGGAATCCCCCCTTTTTTATTCTCATTGTTTTTCTTTTGAAAACTTTTCTGTTTTCATTTAACAGTAGCCTTTTGCATTTTCTTTTGCACTAATTACCTTTTGCAAAAATGTGCCACTTGTGAAAACAAATACTAGGGTCAGTGATGCACTACCACCATAAGCTTGGGATTTATTTGAATCCATTTGGAATTTTCATAATTGGAGTAGCATTTAAAAATGCTAGAGTTGCACTGGATTAATTGCTACTACTCATTTTAGCAACATAGTGATGTTCTTTTTCTTAACATCAAATTGTTTTGCAATATTTTCTAAATAATGAACATTTTTCCCGCAACTTAAAATTTCACTTGAATTTGAATAGAATTCAGAGAAGGGATTTGAGTCAAGATATTGTCCCAACATGATTAAGCTTTCTAAATCAAGATGGCTTGGCACTAATCATAAGGGGTTACTGTAGTGTGATGTTGGGGTTGTTACACCAAAGTTCCTTCCCTTTGAGAGGAAGTACGTATCCGTTGGAGTGGTGTGGAGGCACAATGCTCCCTAAGAAGCCACTAGGGCCACCGTGTTCTCCTCACGCCCTCACACAATGCGAGATGTCATGATTCTAGTAGTGGTTCCCTTGAAGGCGGCAACTGTACCTTTACAAACAAGGTCGGGGGGCTCTCTCCACAACCGAATTAGATGCTCCCAACACCACCATGAAGGTTCACCACAATGGAATGTGGATCTCATGTGACCTCAACCGTTTATGGTACTCAAACACCCAAGAGTAACAAGACCCGCAAGGGATTTGTGGGGGGAACCAAATTTCTCTTGGTGGAAGTATAGATCTAGGCCTTCTCAAGAAATCCCTAAAGAATCAACAAGTTTGATTGGCTAGGGAGAGAGATCAGGCAAGAATGAGCTTGTGAGCAACAATGGAGCTTGGGGGAGGAAGAGGTAAGTCAACTTGGAGAAGATGACTCCCTTTTATAGTCGGGAATGAAATCTAACTATTGTGCACTCACAGCCCGTGCACAAGCAGTAGTACCGCTTAGGCAAGTGGTACTTCCGCTGGCATGGAGGTTCCTGGAGCACTGTTCAATTAAGAAGATCAGGGAGGCGGTAGTGCCGCCGGAGCGGCAGTACCGCTCTCACCAGTTGTACTACCGGTAAGTATTGAACACCAGCCAAGAACAACGATAGTAGAGAATGGTAGGGCGGTAGTACTGCCCAACTACCTCTTAACTTCCACTCAAGTGACAGAACTATCGGGCGAGCAATAAATAAGCGGTAGTTGATACGTCTCCATCGTATCTACTTTTCCAAACACTTTTGCACTTGTTTTGGACTCTAACTTGCATGATTTGAATGGAACTAACCCGGACTGACACTGTTTTCAGCAGAATTGCCATGGTGTTATTTTTGTGCAGAAATTAAAGTTCTCGGAATGACCTGAAAATCAACGGAGAATATTTTTGGAATATATAAAAAATATTGGCAAGAGAATCAAGGCCAGGGGACCCACACCCTGTCCACGATGGTGAGGGGCGCGCCTACCCCCCTGGGCGTGCCGCCCTGCCTCGTGGGCCCCCTGGTGCTCCACCGACCTCAACTACAACTTTGTATATTCACGTTCAGGGAGAACAAAATCAGAGAGAAGGATTCATCGCGTTTTATGATACGGAGCCGCCGCCAAGCCCTAATCTCTCTTGGGAGGGCCGATCTGCAGTCTGTTCGGGGCTCTGGAGAGGGGAATCCGTCGCCATTGTCATCATCAACCTTCCTCCATCACCATTTTGATGATGCTCACCGCCATGCCTGACTACTTCCGTCGTAGGCTTGTTGTACGGTGATGGGTTGGATGAGATTTATCATGTAATCGAGTTAGTTCTGTAAGGGTTTGATCCCTTGTATCCATTATGTTCTGAGATTGATGTGTCTATGACTTTGCTATGCTTAATGCTTGTCACTAGGGCCCGAGTGCCACGATTTCAGATCTGAACCTATTATGTTTTCATGAATATATGTGAGTTCATGATCCTATCTTGCAAGTCTATAGTCACCTATTATGTGTTATGATCTGTTAACCCCGAAGTGACAATAATCGGGATACTTACCGGTGATGACCGTAATTTGAGGAGTTCATGTATTCACTAAGTGTTAATGCTTTGGTCCGTTACTCTATTAAAAGCAGGCCTTAATATCCCTTAGTTTACAATAGGACCCCGCTGCCACGGGAGGGTAGGACAAAATATGTCATGCAAGTTCTTTTCCATAAGCACATATGACTATATTCGGAATACATGCCTACATTACATTGATGAACTGGAGCTAGTTCTGTGTCACCCTATGTTATAACTGTTGGATGAGGAATCGCATCTGACATAATTATCCATCACTGATCCATTGCCTATGAGCTTCTCACATATTGATCTTTGCTTAGTTACTTTTCCGTTGCCACTGTTACAATCACTACAAAACCAATACTGTTACTTTTGCCATCATTACCGTTACTTCCATATTACTTTGCTACTAAATATTTTGCTACAGATATTAAGTTTTCCCGGTGTGGTTGAATTGGCAACTCAGATGCTAATACTTGAGAATATTCTTTGGCTCCCCTTGTGTCGAATCAATAAATTTGGGTTGAATACTCTACCCTCAAAAACTGTTGCGATCTCCTATACTTGTGGGTTATCAAAACTATTTTCTGGCGCCGTTGCCGGGCAGCATAGCTGTATTCTTTGAGTCACTTGGGATTTATATCTGTTGATCATTATGAAGAACTTGAAAGATGAAAGAACCAAGATTTATCCCTCAACTACGAGGGGAGGTAAGGAACTACCATCTAGCTATGCAGTTGATTCACTTTCTGTTATGAGTAAACTTGCGACACCTACTCCTGCTATTCATTCTGATATGTCACATGTTATTGATGATGCCACTTCTACTTTGCATGATACTTATGATGAAACTACTTCAATGATTGATAATACTGTGCCATTAGGTGAATTTCTTAATGAACAACTTGCTAGGGTTAGAGAGAATGAAATTATTGAAACCGATAATATTGATGAAAGTGATGATGAAGATTCTCCCCCTAGATATGAATTGCCCGTTGTGCCTGAGGGTTATGTTATGGATGAAGAAACTGCTAGAGACTTTTTAGCTTGCAATGATAGATATGATCTTAAGAAACTTTTAGCTAAGTTGAAAGAAAAGTCTTTGAATGCTATAATGAAATATGGCCCTGCTTTTGATACTTCACCCATCTGTATTTTTTATAGGGATTATGATTTCTTTGTCGACCCTGAGTTAATTACTTTGGTTGAATCTGATCCTTTCCATGGTTATGAAACTGAAACTGTTGTGGCACATCTTACTGAATTAAATGATATAGCCACCCTGTTCACTAATGATGAGAAAACTCGCTATTACTTTATCATTCAATTGTTTCTGTTCTCATTAAAGGGTGATGCTAAAACATGGTTTAATTCTCTTGATCCTGGTTGTGTGCGTAGTCCCCAGGATATGATTTATTACTTCTCTGCTAAACATTTCCCTGCTCGTAAGAAACAAGCTGTCTTAAGGGAAATATATAATTTTGTGCAAATTGAAGAAGAGAGTCTCCCACAAGCTTGGGGGAGGCTTCTCCAATTACTTAATGCTTTGCCTGATCATCCTCTCAAGAAAAATGAAATACTTGATATCTTTTATAATGGACTAACTAATGCTTCCAGAGACCACCTGGATAGTTGTGCTGGTTGTGTTTTCAGGGAAAGAACAGTTGATCATGCTGAATTGCTATTGAATAATATGTTAAGTAATGAAAATGATTGGACACTTCCTAAACCAATTCCTAAGCCAACTTCGAAGAAAAGTGGTATTCTATTTCTCAGTCCTGAAGATATGCAAGAGGCAAAGAAATCTATGAAAGAAAAGGGTATTAAAGTTGAAGATGTTAAGAATTGACCACCTATTGAAGAAATACATGGTCTTGATAACCCGACACAGGTAGTAAAGGTAAATTCTCTCTATAGATTTGATGAAGGTGATATTCCTCGTAATAATTCTGCTAGCCAATGCTTAGATGAGTTTGATAATTTTATTGTTAAATAAGAAGAAATCAATTCTTATGTTAGTAGAAAATTGAAACGCCATGCTTATATGATTGAACAGTTGAGTGATTATATGTCTAGAGTTAAAGGTGAATTTAAACTTATTAGTAAACATGCTTCTATGGTTACCACTCAAGTAGAACAAGTACTTATAGCTCGGAATGATTTGTTCAATGAATTAAATAATAAGAAAAATGGTAATATTGTTAGAGTTGTGACTAGAGGGGGTAAAATGACTCAGGAACCTTTGTATCCTGAGGGCCACCCTAAGAGAATTGAGCAAGATTCTCAGAGAACTAATGTTGATGCACCTAGTTCTTCTAAGAAGAAGAAAAAGAAAAATGATAGGACTTTGCATGCTCCTAGTGAACCTGTTGTAGACACACCTGAGAATCCCAATGATATTTCTATTTTCGATGTTGAAACACAATCTGGTGATGAACATGAACCTAGTGATAATGTTAATAATGATGTTCATGTTGATGCTCAACCTAGCAATAACAGTGACGTGGAGATTGAACCCGCTGTTGATCTTGATAACCCACAATCAAAGAATCAACGTTATTATAAGATAGACTTCATTTCAAGGAAGCACGGTAAAGAAATAGAACCATGGGTTCAGAAACCCATGCTTTTCCTCCTAAACCATCCAAGAAACAGGATGATGATGATTTTGAGCGCTTTGCTGAAATGATTAGACCTATCTTTTTGCGTATGCGTTCGACTGATATGCTTAAAATGAACCCTTATGCTAAGTACATGAAGGATATTGTTACTAATAAAAGAAAGAAACCAGAAGCTTAAATTTCCACCATGCTTGCTAATTACACTTATAAAGGTGGAATACCAAAGAAACTAGGAGATCCATGTAACGCCCTCGATGCGGCTATATCTCCCACGTGTCGAAGCACGACTTAGAGGCATAACCGCATTGAAAGCAATGTCGAAAGTGAGGTAATATTCACACAACCCATGTAATGCAATAAGGGAAAGAGATACATAGTTGGCTTACAATCGCCACTTCACACAATTACATGAATAAAGCATTACATCATCCAGATACATTCAAGGTCCGACTACGGAACCAAAATAAAAGAAGACTACCCCAAAAGCTACACAAATCCTCGATCGACCCCAACTGGGCTCCACTACTGATCAACTAGAACGAAACAACACAAAGGACAAGATCTTCATCGAGCTCCTCCTTGAGCTTGGTTGTGTCATCTGCACGGTTCAACGACACCTGCAAGCTGGTTTTGGAAGTATCTGTGAGTCACGGGGACTCAGCAATCTCACACCCTCGCGATCAAGACTATTTAAGCTTATAGGTAGGGTAAAAGGTATGAGGTGGAGCTGCAGCAAGCGACTAGCATATATGGTGGCTAAACATACGCAAATGAGAGCGAGAAGAGAAGGCAAAGCACGATCGAGAAACTATGATCAAGAAGTGATCCTAGAACAACCTACGTCAAGCATAACTCCAACACCGTGTTCACTTCCCGGACTCCCCCTAGAAGAGACCATCACGGTTACACACGCGGTTGATGTATTTTAATTAAGATCAACTTCAAGTTTTCTACAACAGGACATTAACAAATTCCCATCTGCCCATAACCGCGGGCACGGCTCTCGAAAGTCCAAATCCCTGCAGGGGTGTCCCAACTTAGCCCATCACAAGCTCTCACGGTCAATGAAGGATATTCCTTCTAGCGGGAAGACCCGATCAGACTCGGAATCCCGGTTACAAGACATTTCGACAATGGTAAAACAAGACCAGCAAAGCCACCCGAATGTGCCGACAAATCCCGATAGGAGCTGCACATATCTCTTTCTCAGGGCACACCGGATTGTCCAAGGTTCCGGTAGGCCAGCCCAGAGTTGCCCCTGGTGGCCACCGGCAGCTGACAGGTTGGACCAACACTCAGAGGAGCACTCGCCTGGGGGTTTAATAAAGATGACCCAAGGGAAAGAAAAGGCTAGGTGGCGAATGGTAAAACCAATGTTGGGCCTTGCTTGAGGAGTTTTATTCAAGGCGAACTGTCAAGGGGTTCCCGTTATAACCCAACCGCGTATGGAACGCAAAATCCGGGAACATAACACCGATATGACGGAAACTAGGGCGGCAAGAGTGGAAGAAAACACCAGGCATAAGGCTGAGCCTTCCACCCTTTACCAAGTATATAGATGCATTAATTAAATAAGAGATATTGTGATATCCCAACAAGTAAACATGTTCCAACAAGGAACAACATCTCCATGCTCCAACAAGGAAACAAACTTCAATCTTCACCTGCAACTAACAATGCTATAAGAGGGGCTGAGCAAAGTGGTAACATAGCCAAACAACAGTTTGCTAGGACAAGGTGGGTTAGAGGCTTGGCTTAACAATATGGGAGGCATGATAAGCAAGTGGTAGGTATCGCAGCATAGGCATAGCAAAAGAGCGAGCAACTAGCAAGCAAAGATAGAAGTGATTTCGAGGGTATGATCATCTTGCTTGAAAACCCGCAAGGAAGAAGAACGAGCCCATGAAGATGACAAACGGACGTAGTCGAACGGATCCTCACAAACGCGACGTTAACCGAACCAACCCGAAGAAGCATCACCGGAAAGAAGCAAACAACATCGTAAACAAACATCACATAAACATGGAATGATGCACAACCAAGTATGATGCATGTCCGGTTTAATGATACATGGCATGGCAAAGTGCACAAGCAAAACTACAAGTTAAGTGGAGCTCAATATGCAACGAGTTGCATATTGATGAAACACCACATTCAAGTTATTTAGTTCTCTCTCGTTTAGGTACTCAACAATATTAAATGTTGGTTAGCATGGCAAGAGGTGAAGCATAAATAAAACTACCTATCTAGGCAAGTTTAAATGAGGCCAGAACAACAAACAACAAGTCCGGAAAAATCCCCATGTGCAATTTAAGGATTTGGTACCGTTCTGCCATAAACCATATTTTATTTTTGTTAAACAGGAAAATAAAGTGCACCAAGTTAATCTATACATTTTTCTAGCCCATTTACATATAAAGAACAATTAAAACCGAGCTACGGTTATTTAGTTATGAAATAAACCATTTTAACATGTGATTTATGCAAATTAATGCAAAAAGCAATTTTAAATATTTTTAACAGGGATGAAAGTTGCAGATTATTAAAGAACATGAAAAACTGAGCAAGATGCATATATGACATGTTTCATTTGGATGCATGGATATTTAGTTATGAGCATTTTAAAATGATGGCATTTCGGTAAATATGCATGCACTAAAAAATGCTAAAATACACAGGGTGGAAAAAAAATATGCACGGGCCCGAAGCATCACAATGCAGCGGCCCAGATGAGGATTCGGCCCAAGCAGCTGTGGGTGTGTGCAAAAGAAATAAAAGAACAGAGCAAAAGGGAGGCGCCTGGGATTTGAACCCAGGACCTCCTAGATGTGTGCGCGAGGGGGGAACGACTGGGCTAGCTTACTGTTCGTGATACAAAGAGCTCCCAGGCTCTTTTGAGTATTCAACAACAGGTCGAGCTTGGCAATGGCTGCACGGCGACAACCGACGGTGATGGCAAGCACAAACAACGGCCGTTGGGGTTAAGAACCGGCGGCGGGCGTGCGGAAACTGAAGACAGTGCACACGTGCTTGCGGATAGCTGCAAGAGGGACCGGGAAACGACATGAACACGGGCTCAAGAACAAGCTCAGGTAGGAGCTCGTCTCGGCCATGGCAGCGAGGCACGGCGAGGCAGTGGCAGTGCACATGAACGCGGGCAGAAACCTGCTGCCATACGGCGAAGCACAGCGAGGCGCGGCGACAGACGAGCTGCCACACGAGCGCGGGCAAACGGCTCCACGGAGGTGCTCGAGCACGAGTAGGCTCGGCTCGGCCCGGGCGATGCGCGGCGAGGCCAGGTGAGTACAGAGGCGTGGCGAGGTGAAGCACACAGGGTGCACGCGTGCTATGTGGATGCGCATACGTTCGGGCACGAGCTTCAGCTTGCCCCGGACATGGCGAAGAAGACGACCGGAGCTGCGCGGGTGGTGCTCTGCGGCTAGGGCGCGTGCCACGCGTGCGTGCGTACGGGAGTGTGTAGGAGTATGCAAAATAAACAACAAGGCGAGGCGACGTAGAGGAGGACGACCGCGTCGACCTTGGACCTCCTGGATCCTGGACTTGCCGAAAAACGAAGGAGACGACGTGGGGATGCGCTGATCGGGGCGACATCCTCGGATCCGCGAAGCATAGGAAGCGGGGAGGAAGACGTCGAGGAACTCGGCGACGTAGTGGAGGAGACCTAGGGCGGGGAAGACGTCTGAATGGAAGTAGTCGACGTCGAGGAAGAAGATGGACATGCCGGAGATTACCGTGGTGGCCTTCGTCCATGCAGGCAAAGGCGAAGCTCTCGGTGGTGCCCTCTGTTCTCTGTCTCTTGAGGAAGAAGGAGAAACAGGGGTAGGTAAAGGATGGCGGCGGTGAGAGGGAAACCCTAGGGGGCGCTGATTGCTGGATTTATAGGAGGGCCAGGAGGCGTCGAGGGGTCGTGGTGGAACCACGGTGGCCATGTGCGGGCGCCCCTAGAGGTTTTACTGTGAGAGAAAAGAGATTAGGAGGAGGAAGAAAAACAGGGGAAGGAGAGGCTGCAGGTGGGGCCTGGACGGGTGTCCAGCGTGGATTCACCACGGGAGAGTGGAACGAGGGTGCGGGAGGAGAGCTGGGCTGCGGGAGGCGCTGGAGCTGGGCCGGGCTCGGCTGGAGCAGCGCTGCTTCTGCTGGGCTGCTCAGTTGTTACTGCTACTTCCCTTCTTCTCTTTTCTTCAAACAGAAAACAAGACAGAAAAGCACAGGTATAATGGAGAGGGTTGAGAGAGATATGAGAATATCTCTGGAGTCCAGAATTTGTGCAGGATTTGAATAAATTGACTTGGCAATTTTAACAGGTAGAAAAATAATCCGAGTTTGAATTAAATTCAAACTTGGGCCATTTTTGAACCCAACCAAAACAACTCCAAATGGGATGAAACTTGGCAGAGAGGTGTAAGGCAGTGAGTAAGATTATCAGGAAATAAATGAACATTAATGGAGGAGGAAATAAGGTCACTTGCAAAAAACTGAAAGAAGAAGGAAGGGAGAGGGGATGATACATGGGCTTGGCTCGAGAGAAGAGACAACAAGGACTAATGCACACACAACATAAAAGCCACACATAACATGAGGATGAGTGCAATGCACGTGATGCTCCTAGCAACAACATGAATGACCAAATGCAATATGACAAGAGATAGGCATGGCAAATCAATCATGGATGGCATAATGCAGTATAATAAAAGATGAACATGCTGCAATAAGCAAAAGAAGACAAGGCACACAACATGGTCATGGCATCAACATAGAGGAATGAAATATGCAAAATAATTATGATAATGCAACAAACAAAATAAACACACGACAACAACGAAAAATAAATGGAAGGCAACTCGAGCATCGGTCTCAGGGCGTCACAATCTAGGAGTACCAACTATACCATGCTCCATTAAGAGAAACTATGTTAAAACTGCTTTATGTGATCTCGGAGCTGGTGTTAGTATTATGCCTCCCTCTTTATATTGTAGACTTGATTTGAATAAGTTGACACCTACTGAAATATCTTACCAAATGGCTGATAAATGAACTGCTATACCTGTCGGTATTTGTGAGGATGTGCCTATTGTGGTTGCAAACGTTACTATTTTAACGGACTTTGTTATTCTTGATATTCCCGAGGACGACAGTATGTCTATTATTCTTGGTAGACCCTTTCTAAATACTGTAGGGGTTGTTATTGATTGCAACAAAGGCAATGTCACTTTTCATATTAATGGTAATGAGCATACGGTACACTTTCTGAGGAAACAACCTCAAGTCCATAGTATCTATTCTATTGGAAAATTTTCAACGATTATTATTGGAGGTTTTGAATTTCCTCTTGCTACTGTCAAGAATAAATATGATATTCTTATTGTTGGGGATGTGCATATCCCCATTGAGGTAACCTAGTATGATTAGAAAATTCTCCGGTTTCATGCGATTCGGAATGAGTTTGTTAACAATACTTGATCAACCTTGTTAGTGGATTCCTTTTGATGAGCATGAGATGGATGAAGTTAGAAAGCACAACTTTGTGTACCCTCCTTTTACTTTCTGTTATTTAGATTTAATAAAGCAAAAATAGTATTTTCTGTCTGTTTTCTGAATTATCCTTGCAATAAAAAATACCCTGAAATTAAAAGTTCTCTAAATGTCCTGAAAATTTAATATGATTTTTTCTAGAATATTTAAAAATTATTGGCACTGAGAACACACCAGAGGGGGCAACCACCTGGCCACGAGGGTGCAGGCGCGCCTACCCTCCTGGGCGTGCCCCCTGCCTCGTGGGCCCCTCGTGGTCCCCTCCACTTATTCTTGCACCCACACACTCCTTCTTCCTCGATAAAAAATCACCACACAGCTCAAACCCGTGTTCCAGCTCGTTTTGCTGCCATTTTCGATCTCCTTGCTCAAAGCTCCATTCACAAAACTGCTTTGGGGGATTGTTCTTCGGTATGTGACTCCTCCAATGGTCCAATTAGTTTCTGTTCTAGTGCTTTATTTATTGCAATTTTTTTCTTAGGTGACCCTGTTCTTGAGCTTGCATGTCAAATTTATTTGGTCCCAAGTAGTTCTATTGCATTATATGGCCTCTAGGCACTTGTCGGAGTAGTTGCTATCAATCTTGTTGAGTTTGGTTCAGTTTTATTTTAAGTTACTAAAATTTTCTGAAATTTTCAGAAAATGATGAAGAGATTTTTGAGGGGCTCTTCGAGCCGAAGCTCGAAGGATAAGCAAAGTGAAGAGAATAAGAATCCCAAATATAATCTCCCTCGCACTACGGAGGTTCGGCCGTGCGAATGGCCTTGTGATTAGTTATTGAGAGCAGCCGAGATTTATGAAGACTTTTATTATTTGGTTGAGAATGCAGGCCTCACCGACTTCCTCCACGACCAGCTCGAACAGCACGTACCTCATTTCGCCCGAGGCCGTTTATGCATACTAGAGCGTGACACCAGCTCTAGAGCCTGAGCCGGAGCCACCCCTTGACCCTTATCGATAGTCTGTTTATCAGTGGAATCCGGAGAAGATCGCCAACCAGTGGCACCAAAAGATACTCCTCCGTACACTGGAGAGGGCAGCTTTGAGACGTGGCCATAGACCAACTTAGGCCAAAAGCCTAAGCTTGGGTGAGTACGTATTTCTCACCGACATTACATTCAGGTTCACACACTCATGGTAGTTGTCGATGCTCATACTTTTTCATTGTATCATCCATGCTAGTTTATTTTTTGTTTTAAGCTTTCTTCTTGTGTGTTTGAAAAACCTTAAGAAAAAAAATAGTTGTAGCTTTTAGCTAGTTTACTTTCCATGCTTGTAGTAGTAGTAATTAAAAAAGGAAAACCCAAAAAGATTTCTCATTCTTCTTTTGTTGGTTGGGAGCTTTCCCTTGTAAATAGTTTTATTTCTTTTCTTTGGGGGTCGAGAGGAGAAGACCATGATGAAAATGTTGAGTGGCTCTCATTTGAGTTATTATTGATCTAACAAAGAGCCCATATTACCTTGTCTTCTCCCTTGAATTGAATGCTCGCAGATTCCAGCTTAGTCCGATGCACACGCACTATTATTATTATCCACACCGTTCGGTTGTGCAAGTGAAAGGCAATAATGATGATATATGATGAACTAATTGATATGAGATAAGCTGTTATGAACTCGGCCTATCTTGTTTTTGTAAATATGATTAGTTCATCATTCCTGATTCAGCCTATTATGAATGAAACATGTTTGCAATGACAATTAGAGATTATGGTTGCTCATGCCATGCTTAATTTGCTAGGAGTTTATAATGGTTTACCTTGCGTGCCAAAATGCTATTAAAATGGTTGTGATGTGGTATGATAGGGTGCTATCCTCCTTTGAACGATTCGAGTGGCTTGACTTGGCACATGTTCACGCATGAAGTTGAAAGAAAATTAACATAGCCTCCACGATATTTATGTTCATGGTGAATTATATCCTACTCATGCTTGCATTCAGTGTTGATTAATTTTAATGCATGTTCATGACTGTTGTCGCTCTCTAGCTGGTCGCTTCCCAGTCTCTTTCTAGCCTTCACTTGTACTAAGCGAGAATACTGCTTGTGCATCCACTTACATAAACCCCAGTAGTTATTCCATATGAGTCCACCATACCTTCCTATATGCGGTATCTACCTGTCGTTCCAAGTAAATTTGTATGTGCCAAACTCTAAACCTTCAAATGAAATTCTGCTTTGTATGCTCGAATAGCTCATGTATCAAATAGGGCTGTCTATATCTTCCATGCTAGGCGGGTTATTCTCAAGAGGAGTGGATTCCGCTCCTCATTCACGAGAAAATGGCTGGTAACTGGGATGCCCAGTCCCATGCGCAAATCAAATCAAAATAATTGCAAACAAAACTCCCCCAGGATTGTTGTTAGTTAGAGGCACCCGTTGTTTCGGACAAGCCATGGATTGAGGTTTGTTGGTGGTAGGGTGAGTATAAAATTTACCATTCTGCTTGGGAACAGCCTATAATGTGTGTAGCATGGAAGAAATCGAGATCTCTCGGTTGTTATGTTGACAATGAAAGTAAACTGCTCAAAATATTATTTATCTCTATTTCAAAACCGAGCTCTGGCACCTCTACAAATCCCTGCTTCCCTCTGCGAATGGCTTATCTATTTACTTTTATGTTGAGTCATCATCCTCTTATTAAAAAGCACCAGTTGGAGAGCACCGCTGTCATTTGCAAGTATTATTATTAGTTTACATTGAGTATGACTGTGACTAGATCTCTTTTACCATGAATTACAATTTCCAGTCAGCCCTTGATCTTCAGAGGTGCCCTACATTTAAGTTTTGCAGTCTCAGAAAGGGCTAGCGAGATAGCATCTTGTTATATCATATTATGATTGTTTTGAGAAACTGTTGTCATCCGATATTTACTATTATTGCTCGCTAGTTGATTATGTCATTGATATGAGTAAACATGAGACCTACATGTTATTGTGAATATGGTTAGTTCATAATCTTGCCGAAAACTTGAATGCTGGCTTTACATATTTACAACAACAAGAGCAAACAGAGTTTGTAAAAGTTTTTCTTTATCACTTTCAGTTTATCAACTGAATTGCTTGAGGACAAGCAAGGGTTTAAGCTTGGGGGAGTTGATACGTCTCCATCGTATCTACTTTTCCAAACACTTTTGCCCTTGTTTTGCACTCTAACTTGCATGATTTGAATGGAACTAACCCGGACTGACGTTGTTTTCAGCAGAATTGCCATGGTGTTATTTTTGTGCAAAAATAAAAGTTCTGATAATGACATGAAAATCAACAGAGAATATTTTTGGAATATATAAAAAATACTGGCGAAAGAATCAAGGCCACGGGCCCACACCCTGTCCACGAGGGTGGGGGGCGCGCCTACCCCCTGGGCGTGCCCCCTGCCTCATGGGCCCCCTGGTGCTCCACCGACCTCAACTCCAACTCTATATATTCACGTTCGGGGAGAAAAAAAACAGAGAGAAGGATTCATCGCTGAGGGAGTCCTGGATTAGGGGGTCTCCGGACAGCCGGACTATATCCTTTGGCCGGACTGTTGGACTATGAAGATACAAGATCGAAGACTTCGTCCCGTATCCGGATGGGACTCTACTTGGCGTGGAAGGCAAGCTAGGGAATACGGATATGGATATCTCCTCCTTTGTAACCGACCTTGTGTAACCCTAGCCCCCTCCGATGTCTATATAAACTGGAGGGTTTTAGTCCGTAGGACAACATACAATCATACCATAGGCTAGCTTCTAGGGTTTAGCCTCTCTGATCTCGTGGTAGATCTACTCCCGTAATACTCATATCATCAAGAACAATCAAGCATGACGTAGGGTTTTACCTCCATCAGGCGGGCTCGAACCTGGGTAAACATCGTGTCCCCTGCCTCCTGTTACCATCCGCCTTAGACGCACAGTTCGGGACCCCCGACCCGAGATCCGCCGGTTTTGACACCAACATTGGTGCTTTCATTGAGAGTTCCACTGTGTTGCCACCATAAGGCTTGATGGCTCCTTCGATCATCACTTGCGATGCGGTCCAGGGTGAGGCTTTCCTCCTCGGACAGATCTTCATATTCGGCGGCTTTGCACTGCGGGCCAATTCGCTTGGCCATCTGGAGCAGATTGAGAGCTACGCCCCTGGCCATCAAGTCATATTTGGAAACTTGAACTACATGGCCAACATCTGCGGAGACTTGATCTTCGACGAGCCCAGGTCAGACACGAAGTACAGTCTTGACGAGCATGACGTAACTCTGCCGTCGGACAGTGTTTGGGAGACCGCATCCGCAGCTACTCCGTCCATTAATCCGGAGCAAGTCGCGCCATCCAAGAGCGGAGGGATGGACCCCGCCATGGAGGCCGCACTCTTAGTGGCGATAGAGCCAGATACTGACTTCACCCCTTACGAGAGCCGTGTCGCCAAACCACTGGATTCATCTCCGGCCACAGACTCCGAGCCGCTCATATCCGTGCCCGTCGAGTCCGACTGGGCGCCGATCATGGAGTTCACCTCCGCGGACATCTTTCAGCACTCACCCTTTGGGATGTGTTAAATTCATTAAGGTCTCTCTCCCTGTCAGGAGAACCTTGGCCGAACTATGTCCGGCTAGAATGGGATGCGGATGACGAAGAAATTCGCTGCACACCCACCACCCACTTAGTAGCCACTATCGACGACTTAACCGACATGCTCGACTTCAGCTCTGAAGACTTCAACGGTATGGACAATGAAGCCGGAGACGAACAGGATCCACCGCCCTCGGGATACTGGACTGCCACCTCATCATATGATATATACATGGTGGACACCCCCAAAGAAGCCAATGGCGACGAGAAAGCGGAGGATGACCCCTCCAAGAAGCAACCCAAGCGCCAATGTTAGCGGCGCCGCTCTAAGTCCCGCCACAACAAGAGAAGTGATACCGGCACAGGAGATAATAACACTTTGGATAGCGCCGAAGAAAACAACAATCCCCTCCAGCACAGTGCAGAGCTAGAGGACGAATAAGCTAGCCCTCTAGAGCAGGCAGCAGATGGAGAACCGGAGGAGGACAATTACATGCCTCTCTCCAAAGACGAGGAGAGCCTCGGCGACGATGAGTTTATCGTGCCTGAGGACCCCGTCGAGCAAGAGCACTTCAAGCGCTGGCTTATGGCCACGACAAGTAGCCTAAAGAAGAAACAACAATAGCTTCAAGATGATCAAGACTTGCTAGTAGACAGATGGACTGAAGTCCTTGCGGCCAAGGAGCATGAACTCGAGCGCCCGTCCAAGAGTTACCCGAAATGCAGGTTGCTACCTCACCTCGAGGAGGAAGCATTGAAACCTCATTCACCAGTGTACGATGCGGCTGACCGGCCACTACGCGGCCAAGCTAGAGTGGCGTTTCAGCCTAAAGTTCAGACCACACCCCGTCGCCACTCAGTCAAAAATACTAAGGCCTGGGGCAACACAGAGGACCTGTGAGACATCTTGGACAGTAAGGCAAAAATCGCATGGTCAATATACGGGACACGAGCACGTGCGCCCACACGGGACGATGATCGTCGCGTTGGATACACCAAGAGTAAATCAGGCCGGGCCGAATACAGCAGACAAGACTCATACGAACTACGTCGGGATATAGCCCGACACAGAGGCGCCGCACACTCCCTATGCTTCACTGATGAAGTTATGAATCATGAATTACTGGAGGGTTTCAAACCGGTAAATATCGAATCATACGACGACACAACAGACCCCGCTGTATGGATTGAGGATTTCCTCCTTCACATCCACATGGCTCGCGGTGATGATCTACATGCCATCAAGTACCTCCCACTAAAACTCAAAGGACCAGCCCGACATTGGCTGAATAGCTTGCCAGCAGATTCAGTTGGCAGTTGGGAGGATTCGGAAGATGCATTTCTTGACAACTTCCAAGGCACTTATGTGCGGCCACCGGATGCTGATGACCTGAGCCACATAACCCAGCAGCCAGGGGAATCGGCCAGACAATTCTGGACACGGTTCCTGACTAAGAAAAATCAAATTGTAGACTGTCCGGATGCAGAAGCCCTAGCGGCATTCAAGCACAACATCCGTGACGAGTGGCTCGCCCGCCACCTCGGCCAGGAGAAGCCGAAATCTATGGTAGCCCTCACAACACTCATGACCCGCTTTTGCGTGGGCGAGGATAGCTGGCTGGCTCGCAGCAACAACACATCAAGGAATCCGGATACCTCCGATACCAAAGACGTTAATGGTAGGCAGCATCGTAATAGACCAAAGCGCCGCAATAACGGCGATAACACCAAAGATACGGCAGGCAATGCCAGATTCAGAGGCTATAAATCCGGTCAGCGGAAAAAGGCATTTAAAAGAAATACTCCGGCTCCGTCTAGTCTGGATAATATACTGGATCGCTGGTGTCAAATCCACGGCACCCTTGACAAACCAGCCAATCACACCAACAGAGAATGCTGGGTGTTTAAGCAGGCCGGCAAGTTAAATGCCAAAAACAAGGACAAGGGGCTGCATAGCGATGACGAGGAGGAGCCCCGGCCGCCGAACCCAGGAGGACAGAAGGGGTTTCCCCCACAAGTGAAGACAATGAACATGATATACGCAACCCACATTCCCAACAGGGAGCGGAAGCATGCACTAAGGGACGTCTACGTGATGGAGCCCATCGCCCCGAAGTTCAACCCATGGTCTGCTTGTCCGATCACCTTCGATCACAGGGACCACCCCACTAGCATCCGTCATGGCGGATCCGCTGCACTGGTCCTAAACCCCATCATTGACGGATTTCACCTCACTCAAGTCCTTATGGACGGCGGCAGCAGCCTGAACCTACTTTATCAGGATATAGTGCGAAAAATGGGTATCGATCCCTCAAGGATCAAACCCAGCAAAACCACCTTTAAAGGCGTCATCCCAGGTGTAGAGGCCCATTGCACAGGCTCAATCACACTGGAAGTGTCTTCGGATCACTGGATAACTTCTGAAGCGAAGAGTTAATCTTCGACATCGCCCCGTTTCACAGTGGTTATCATGCACTGCTCGAACGGACAACATTTGCAAAATTCAACGTAGTGCCGCATTACACATACCTCAAGCTCAAGACGCAGGACCCCGCGGGGTCATAACAGTAAATGGAAACACAGAATGCTCGCTCCGAACAGAAGAGCACACTGCAGCCCTTGCAGTAGAGGCACAAAGCAGCATGTTCAGGCAGACCACTGATTCGGTGTTACAGCCCCCGGACACCTTCAAGCGAGTCCGGAACAATCTGCAACAGGATCGCCTGGCGCGATCAATGCTCGCCTAGCAATCCGGCCCCCATCCCAGTCCCAGTGCAGCGACGAAATTCATGCCGCACGTACATAACTACGCATTAAAAATACCATGGACATAGGCGGGGGCACAATCAGGACAAGCCCCGCATTGTGGCTTAACCACACCAGGGGCTGTATACCTTTGACATTCCCTTTCTCTTTCAGGGCCTAACTCTTCGGAAGCCCTTTCTGGTAGTACGATTGCCGGACACATTCCGGAAGCAACAACCAAGGCGGAAAGAAGCTAGGATGAACACGGGAACCGCCAGGTGGTCTCTAGTAATACTTGATATACCCATTTTTCACTATTTATGCGTAGCTTGCCTTGCGATAGGACATTTCGAATTGTCCTACTTTATGCTTATTGCACTACTTGTACCAGTACGCTTCGACGTATTATTCAAATAACAATGCATATTATTAATATGTCATTGCATTATTTAAGTTTTTCTCTTTCTCTTATATGTCCATTTATGACATTCCGCACCTGCACGCTTAGGTGCGGTCAATACGGCAGGGGCTCTCGTTTACCCCGTAATACGACGCAAGAAGTCCGAACACTTTCGACAGTGCGGCACCCCGAACTTATAGCATTATATGCATCAGCTCCGAATCATGTCTTGGGTCAAATGTTGGGTTGCCCGGCTCCCATGCTTTGGTACCTTACTCTTCGCTATATCGGCTAAGGTAGCGATGGGAGAACTACTGCGATTGTGTCCCGGTTCTTCCGGATGAGCACCTCAGTAGAGAAAGCCAAAAACTGACTGACATGATAAGGCGAGAGACTGGTCGCTGTTCGAGAGGTCTCAAGTCCTTAAAGACTTTTTCCGCTTCGGGTGAGGAGTCGGCCTTGTCCGGTGTAGGCGTGTATAGCGCCCCAAATTCGGCCCTTCGAATACCAGGGGCTTCGCCAAAAATTTAAAATCATAGACTTCTATGGCTAAGTGAGAGTGATAAAGCATTATAGTCCGATTGCCTGGTTCGTTGCGCTGAGCACCTCCCTTGAAGAACCCAAAATTGGGGTAAAGAGTGTTCAGATTTACCCCGAACACCCCAGTACTAGTTACATGGGGGCAGAAGCCGACGACTGGCCGACGCTCAGATTTTATAAACGGCCGCAAGTAAGGTAATATTTGAAATTAAGAAAGTGTCGCATGGCGCAAAAGAACTCGTTTCATATTACAGGATCACATGGGCATGTTCATTCAAAGATTACATCCTTGGCACACTCATCCGCCACTAAGCGGGAACCCTTCAGGACGCTCTCATAATAATTCTCGGGGCAGCGATGCCCCTTGCCCTCCGGCGGCCCCTCCTTCACAAGCTTCACGGAGTCCAGCTTCGCCCAATGCACCTTCGCCCGGGCAAAAGCCCTGCGTGCACCTTCGATGCAGACGGACCGCTTGATGACCTCAAGTCGTGGGAAGGCTTCCACCAGCCGCCTCACCAGACCGAAGTACCTGCCGGACAGGGGTTCGCCAGGACACATCCGGACTATAAGGCTCCTCATGGCCTGTTCGGCCCGCCTTGTGAAGTTCGACCAACTGCTTCAGCTGGTCGCTCAAGGACACGGGGTGTTCGGTCCTAGTATACTGAGACCAGAACAACTTCTCTGTTGAGCACCCCTCCTCAGCCCGGTAAAACTCCAAGGCATCCAGCACACTGCGGGGAAGATCTGCAAACGCTCCTGGAGAGCTCCGAACTCGGGTAAGAAAAAGGAAAGTCTCCTTCACATGCTTACTTTGCATATTGAATGCCTTACCCGTTGCTATATTCTTTGCCGCATCAATCTCCTAGAGGGCCTTGTGGGTTTCGGCCTTGGCGCTCCGGACGCTTTCAAGCGCCTGCGCGAGCTCGGACTCTCGCATCTTGGAGTCAAGCTCCAAGGACTCGTGCTATTTGGCGAGAGCCTCGAGCTCTTGCTGCACCTCGCCCACTCGGGCTTCTTGTCTCTCCCGTTCAATGCGTTCTTTGGCTGCTTTGTCTTCGGCCGCGGACAACGCCTTCCTCAGGGTCTCCACCTCGGTCATGGCCCCTGACAAATTCATGATGATCCTATTACTTTACAACGAACTTCTTTTTAACTATATAAACTGGGGTATATCTTACCTTTGCTCTCTTCGAGCTGCCCCTTGGTAAGGCCGAGCTCGTCCTCGAACCGCTTCAGGGCCTGCTTCAGCGCAGAGACCTCCGCAGTACGTGCGGCAGCGGCCAGCAGGGAAGCCTGCACTTACACATAGACATACTCTAATTAGACTCTGAGCTATCATTTGATATTCTATTCGGCTTTTCTTCGTGAACGCCGAACAGAGCATCAGGGGCTACTATCTATGCGGCAATATTTTTATATTTTGAATGCTTACCTCAAAGCCTGTTAGGAGGCTGGCGCAAAGCTTCGGTCAGTCCGTTTTTCGCGGACTGAACCTTCTTGACCACCGCACTCATGATAGTGCGGTGTTCTTCATAGATGGAAGCGCTGTGAAGCACTTCCAGCAAGTTGTTCGGTGCCTCTTGTTGGACAGAGGACACCGGCACGGATGGTTGGCCCCCCTTAATGGGGGGGCCGCCTACCGGAGTCCGGAACCATCGAAGGTTTCGGCGCAGTGTCCGGCTGGGGCCCAAACTCGAAGCCCGTAGGAGCCTCGCTCCCTTGGTACTCAGGGTCCAGGAGATCACCGTGGGGCGCCCCCAGGGTCACCTCCCCTTGGGTCGGTGCCTTTTGAGACAACACCTCAGCGTTGTCCGTAGGGTGAGGGGTGGATGCCGTCGGAGGAGAACTGATGTTCATATCCGACGAGCCCAAAGAGCCGCTCGACAAGGGTACATCGAGATGAGCTCGGGCCGGACTGCATAATCATGTTCAGCATGAGCAAAGGCACTACAATAAAACATAACATGAAGTACTATGGTGTCCGGACACATACGACTTCGCCAGGGGCTTGTCCCTGGGTAGCCACTCGTGGCCGCTATCGGTGGCCGTCGTGGCACAGTCCAAAGGGAGGGTCTTTCCCTTCTTGGACCCTTCGGCCTCCCCGGATGGGTCGGCCTTCCTTTTCTTGTCTCCCCTGGCTAGGGGGCGGGGAGAACTTTTCTCCTCCTCCTCGTTTCCATGGGAGGAGTGCACGTCGGACTCATCGGACGATGAGTCCGATAGAACCACCTTGCGCCGGAGACCCTTTCGGGTTCCCGCGACCTTCTTCTTGGCCGTCTTTTCCGGCACCTCGTAAGGTGCCGGAGTCAGCATCTTCGTTAGAAGAGCGTTTGGACGATCTTCAGGCAGGGGGGCTGGGCAATCAAGCTGCTCCGTTCTCTTTATCCAGTCATGTTACTGACATGAAAGCTTACATCCAGCACATAACCAAACCAGGGCACATAAATACCCTGAGAGATATGAAAGCCTACTAGATGGGAATGGTGCTTTGCGCTGAGTCCGCGGTCCTCGGTGAGGGAGGGAGGCATCTTGGCGCCCTTGAACAACACCCTCCAGATGTCCTCGTGCGTCGTGTCATAGATCTCTCGCAGTATCTGGTGCTGGGCCGAGTCGAACTCCCACAAAACAAATGCCCGTCGTTGGCATGGAAGGATCCGGCGGAAGAGCATAACCTGGACCATGTTGACGAGCTTAATTTTCTTGTTCGTCATGTTTTGGATGCAGGTCTGGAGTCCGGTCAGCTCTACTGAAGAACCCCAGGACAAGCCCTTCTTTTTCCAGGAGGTGAGCCACGTGGGGATTCCGGATCGAAATTTGGGGGCCGCCACCCAGTTGGAGTCGCGCGGCTCGGTGATGTAGAACCACCCCGATTTCCACCCCTTTATGGTATCCACGTAGGTACCCTCGAGCCAGGTGACATTAGGCATCTTGCCCACCATGGCACCTTTGCACTCTGCTTGCTGGCCACCCACCACCTTCGGTTTGACATTGAAGGTTTTCAGCCATAGGCCGAAGTGGGGCCTAATGCGGAGGAAGGCCTCGCACACGATGATAAACGCCGAGATGTTGAGGATGAAGTTGGGGGCCAGATCATGAAATTCCAGCCCGTAGTAGAACATGAGCCCGCGGACGAAATGGGTAAGAAAAACTACCCTCTCTTGGGGTTCGGGCGTGGGGACGATCTGCCCCGCATTCGGCAGCCGGTGCGTGATATTCGCAGCTAGGTATCCGGCTCCCCGTAACTTTTTGATGTTCTCCTCCGCGACGGAGGAAACCATCCACTTGCCTCCTACTCCAGACATGCTTGGAGTGGTTTGAGAAGAAGAATGCGAGCTTGGGTGCTAGAGCTCGAGTGTGCGGGAATGGGTAAGCGAGAAGGAAGAAGGCGTGGGTGTAAAAAGTAAATATTTGTACCTTTATAAGGGCGGAGGAGGCGATGAGTCTCCCCACTTGCCTGGCAAAACTGCTAATTCCCCAGGCACCGCAGTTGATGGCGCGGTTGGGTTACCCACGTCCGTATTGATGGGAATCCCGTGATAAGGGGAACACGATCTCTGCTTTGACAAGACGTATCAAGAAAACTGCCTCGCGATATGTGCGGAGTTGGTTGAGAAAAGCAGTTCGAATGATAACTGGGCCATGAAGTGATGTCATACTATCAAAACATGTCAGCAGATTAGATTTGTGGAAGTATTATTCTCTCTACGGTGGTATGTGGAACTTATTTTGCAGGGTTGGACACTATCCTTGCATTCAAACTCTTCCATGGTGTATTCGGCGGAGGAACCCACCTTGCAATGCCAAAGACAACACTGTGCGCCAGACTCATCGTCATTGAAGCCTGGTTCAGGGGCTACTGAAGGAGTCTTGGATTAGGGGGTCTCTAGACAGCCGGACTATATCCTTTGGTCAGACTGTTGGACTATGAAGATACAAGATCGAAGACTTCGTCCCGTGTCCGGATGGGACTCTACTTGGTGTGGAAGGCAAGCTAGGAAATACGGATATGGATATCTCATCCTTTGTAACCGACCTTGTGTAACTCTAGCCCCCTCTGGTGTCTATATAAACCAGAGGGTTTTAGTCTGTAGGACAACATACAATCATACCATAGGCTAGCTTCTAGGGTTTAGCCTCTCTGATCTCGTGGTAGATCTACTCTTGTAATACTCATATCATCAAGAACAATCAAGCAGGACATAGGGTTTTACCTCCATCAGGAGGGCCCGAACCTGGGTAAACATCGTGTCCCCTACCTCCTGTTACCATTCGCCTTAGACCCACAGTTCAGGACCCCCTACCCGAGATCCGCCAGTTTTGACACCGACAATCGCGTTTTACGATACGGTGCCACCAGCAAGCCCTAATCTCTCTCAGGAGGGCTGATCTGGAGTCCGTTTGGGGCTCCGGAGAGGGGAATCCGTCGCCATCGTCATCATCAACCTTCCTCCATCACCAATTTCATGATGCTCACCGCCGTGCGTGAGTAATTCCATCGTAGGCTTGCTGGACGGTGATGGGTTGTATGAGATTTATCATGTAATCGAGTTAGTTTTGTTAGGGTTTGATCCCTAGTATCCATTATGGTCTAAGATTGATGTTGCTATGACTTTGATGTGCTTATGCTTGTCACTAGGGCCCGAGTGCCATGATTTCAGATATGAACCTATTATGTTTTCATGAATATATGTGAGTTCTTGATCCTATCTTGCAAGTCTATAGTCACCTATTATGTGGTACGATCCGTTAACCCCGAAGTGACAATAATCGGGATACTTACCGGTGATGACTGTAGTTTGAGGAGTTCATGTATTCACTAAGTGTTAATGCTTTGGTCTAGTACTCTATTAAAAGGAGGCCTTAATATGCCTTAGTTTCCAATATGACCCCGCTGCCATGGGAGGGTAGGACAAAAGATGTCATGCAAGTTCTTTTCCATAAGCACGTATGACTGTATTCGGAATACATGCCTACATTACATTGATGAGCTGAAGCTAGTTCTGTTTCACCCTATGTTATAACTGTTGCATGAGGAATCGCATCCGATATAATTATCCATTTCCTACGAGCTTTTCACAAATTGATCTTTGCTTAGTTACTTTTTCTGTTGCCATTGTTACAATCACTACAAAACCAATACTGTTACTTTTGCCACCGTTACCACTACTTCCATATTACGTTGCTACTAAATACTTTGCTGCAAATATTAAGTTTTCCAGGTGTGGTTGCATTGACAACTCAGCTGCTAGTACCTCTAGAGTGGTAGTACTGCTTATGTTGGTCAAGAAAGTTCAAGCACAGAGGGAGGAGAAGCTTAATTGCCAATAAAGAACAAGGCTGTAAAATGGATGTGTACGTGTAGATTCCACCCAAACCTTTTTGAAGCGGACCCCCTCTTAATAGTATGGTGATCCTACGACTCAAATCCACCAAAAATGAAATGCAAGAAAATCACAGTCTTCTTAATAGGTCCGAGGGGTACGAATCATCTTGTGCCATATGATAGATTATCTGAAATGCTCAATGCACGCGATTAGTCTGCAAATGCATTGACATCAATCACCAGAACCACTAAGGGCGAAATATGCCCTAACAATCTCCCCCTTTTTGGTAGATTGATGACAATGCGGGATTTGCACAAATATAGAGGAAGAAAATATGCAATCCTGAAATCTACAAAATATAGACGGGCTCCCCCTAGATGTGTGCACTAATTGAGTATGCTTTTGGAATGCAAAGCACACACACTAGGATCAACAATCCCCCTATATTTGATTGACTAACCAAACATGCATCAGAATAATGAGACATATAAGCATAGATGCAAGAAAAAAGCATGTGAGCATAAGAATAGGGCACAAGATAAATAACATCACACAAGCTAATAAGGTACTAGACATAAAGATAAATATAGGGTAGCATATGTCTCACACCACATGATAGGTACTAAAGGTTCCACAGAAGCAAAAGCAAATCGAAGCAAATGAAAGAGAGTTCACAAGAGAACAAAATCAACAACAAAGAAGACACACACGTGACTCGGCAAATCCCTAAGCTCTCTCCCCCTTTGGCATCGAGACTGTCGGCATTCTGGGAACGGGGGTCCCCAGACTTGCCTGCCTACGGCCCACAGCGTGGCTCTGCAAGCAGGCCCGTACGACCCATCTTCACCAACAAGCATTCAAGACCCTTGCGAGGGACCAAGCCTCGCGAGGTAGGCGACACAAGACCTCCTCAGGAGCGGCCTCACCAGGCTGGCTCACGAGGGGGGGGAGAGATCAAGGCAAGGCAAACCTCGCGAGGTTCCAATGACGTGAGCCATGACGATCGAGACCAGGCGGGTGCCAGGCGGGCGCCAGCGCACACAGTGTCCTTGTTTCCTCTTTGGTGCTAAGGAGGCAAGCGCAGAGGAAGAGTATCGAGGCGTCAAGGAAAGGTTTCCATATTGGTGCAACGAGACCAAGACGGCGTCACCACCAGAGCCTTTGGAAGGCGAAGACCACCTTTTGTCAGGATAACTTGTACTAGTTGTCCCCTTTCAAATTGGCCATTTTTGGCTCCCTTCCCGCTCAATATTTGGGGAGAGGACCAGGGCCTCTATAAATAGGACTAGCCGCCACAGCAGGAGGGGGAGAGAGAGAACGAGAGAGATCTAGATAACCACAAGTTCGCCAAGCACAAGAGCACCTCTCCTCAGGAGGCTGTTCTTCCCCTTGTACTGTTCATCATCTGCCCAAGAGGCAATCCACCACCACCACACTGGACTAGGGTATTGCACCGCAACGGTGGCCCGAACCAGTATAAATCTTGTGTAACTTGTGTTGTGAGTTCGTCGATCTAGCCTTAGAAATCACAAAGTGTGTGAGGGTGTGATCAGTGAGAGAGAGATCTTCACGCGCACCCCAGTGTTCGAACCTTAAGGGTTTTGCCGGAACCCGAAATCTGACAGAGACACCAAAAGGGCAAAGAGCAGTAAACTAGTCCAGGGTGATGGAGGTGCTCCAGAACATCAGTACTCCTCATGTTCATCTGAGTCCTTGTGCTCCTCAGACTCCTATGCTTTCCTTGCTGCATCATGTTGACGCTCAACCTCGCAGGCTGACCACTGATGGTGCCGCGAGATCCAATTCTCCTCACCTGTGACCCTCTCCTCAGAGCCACTAGTGATCTCCTGAACTAGGGCCCTCATCATGGTCTTATGATGTGTGAGAGCCGCCTTCTCAGCTATATGAACCCTATACTAACCCTTGGCTTACATGTAGAAGAGATTATTCATCTTTGTTTTAAGCTTGGACACCCAAGATGGTACCTTCTCTGGAGAGGGAACAAACTCGTAATCAGGCTCAGGCTCATCATTTGAGTCAGTAGGTGCAATCTCCTCAGTAGGGGCAGCAGGAGCAGTACCCTAGTTCTCCTTCTGGCGCAAGTTTAGAACCCCATGAGATAGCATATGCTCAGTGGGAAGGGCCTCTCCTGGAAACTCAGCAGCCCATGTTTCCTCAATCGACTTAAATAGATAAGGGCCGTAGATAGGCACCTTTGATCTAGCATGGCAGAGCAAAGCTCTCGCCACATGATGTGAGAGATGTCCAAAGTAGATGTCCTACCCTTCTCCTTGATGCACATTAGCAGCTGATCCATCAGATAAGAATGTACTTGATCCAGGTTCTCAATGCGAGGGAAAAGGGTCGTGCAAAAGATGCGGTGCTTGATATCCAAAAGGGAATGAGCTCCGTATGAGTGGCTCCCTTGGCAGTAGTCATAGTCCTATTGTAGCCGATAAGCTTTGACTTGTGTGTAGCAGGAGTATCGTTGTGAGGCCTGAGACCAACTAGGTTGTCTTCTCTCTCACCAACAATTCCCAAACAGTTGATGAATGCCTTCTAATTGACCTTCAGTCTCCTCCCACCGGTCATCCATGACATGTTCTTCTCCTCATCTGCATGAAAGTGAACCGTGGCATAGAATTGAGCATCGTAGTCCTTGTTGAAGGTGATGATAGGAATAAGACCCCACTAGTGACAAAGAGCAAGAGCTTCTTCAAAGTAAGTTGGGTCCTTCTCTATGCGAGTGTGTCGATAGACTTGACCACCATAAAAAAGTTCTTCTTAGCCTTCAGAATGTCCACATATATCAGAGACTAATCCTTGTTCTAGAAGGGACGACCAACGAGAGCCTCGTCCTAAGCACGTCGATATGGACTGCATATATGCCAAGCTGCAAACTCTTTCCCAGACATCTCATCGGGTGGAGTGCTCTTCTCCTTCTGCTTGTTTGAGGTCCTCTTCACATGTTGCTTTGGAGGCTCACTGGAACTAGCTGGAGCCTCATCAGAAGTGTGGTAGCACTTGTAGCCACCATAACGATCTGGGTTCTTGCGACGAGCTTGATGAGTGGAGCTATCATCACCTGGAACCCACAAACACAGAGCGAGGGAAAAGTAGGTTAAAGTCATTGCATATGCCAATAAATACAAAAAGAGGATAGAAGTAAGTACAAAAATTCTGAAAAACTAGGTCACATCTGTACTACCATGCCCAGCAGCGGTAGTACCGCCAAAGGGTAAGTGGTAGTACCACCAGACACGAGTGGTAGTACTGCTCAAGCGGTAGTACCACTCATCCGACGAGATTACATCCACAGTGTGGATCCGGTAGTACCGATGATATAGAAGTGCAAAATTTTGGCAAAGACAACTATACTCCTATCTAGCAGTCATCCCGCATCCTACTCATGCTTAGATTTAGCCAAAAATCTACAAACACCACATGCATTTCCCTTGAACTAAGATTCCAAAAATAGAACCGTAGGAGAGAAAAACAAGGGCAATACCGATAGCTATGGCAAGTGGAAATGGAGAAGATGACACAGATTCAGAGGGCCGAAGCCAGCCTCCAGAGTAGTTCTTGGTTGCCTGAGAGAGAGAACGCGAGAGGAGAGGAAGTGAATGGGTATGGGGGAGTTAGAACTCCCCAGGCCCAGCACTTAACCCCCTCACAGGTCCCTGAAGCGGTAGTACCGCTTGTGTCAGCGGTAGTACCACGTGAGCGGTAGTAACATTCACTATCGGTAGTAGTACTACCCCAGTGCTTTGATACGAGGATGGCACACTGTTGTCAGCGGTAGTACCATAGGTGGGCGTGGTAGTACCGCCTGAGCGGTAGTACCATGCCTACTAGGGGTAGTACCACTTGCTGCGAGAAAAACTGCTAGGATCAAATTTGAGAGTAGGGGCTTATGCAATTATAGGAGGTTTGAGGCACGAAAGGCTTGGGTTGGAGACAAGAAAACACCACAAATGTAAAGGAATACTCCATGGTCAAAGAGCAACTAAATCAAGAGCACACAAGGAGTAAACCAACACCCAAAAATCCTAAGACAAGAAAGCACAACTCAAACCAAACGGAGCCAAGCCTCTCAACAAGAGGGCGGTGACCGAAGTCACCTATGTTTGAGTCAACTAGTATGGCACTGCGAAGATTTTAACCTTGGGTCCATGACCAAAACTCGTCTTTGAAGAACAAGTACCATCAAGAATGGCTAGTGTGAAAGACTTAATCAATTTATGCATAATGGGAGAAGGAGAGTTCATTGAGAGAACAAGACTCCCCTATGTCCACGCCTACATGTAGAACAAGATAATATGATGAATGCGGTGGGGTGTGCCTAGATTCAAGCCACAATTCTCGAATTAATGATATTTAGCTCATGCCTTAACTCACAAAATCTTGCTTCATCCAAAGGGTTCATGAAAATATCTGCTAGTTTCTCTTGAGTGTTGACATAGATAATCTCAATCTTCCCATCCTTGGTGGGGAGAAGGGAGATGATATCCCTAAGGATTCCATCCGGGAGATCACTGATGCGGTCCGCTAGAGATTTTACTGGTTCCTCAGGTCCAGGGGGGCCGCTTCTGGCCGCACAGCCGGGTCCAAGATCTACATCTGGCGGTGGCGCTGGCCAAAGCCTCATCTGTGTACATACCAATCTGAAAGAAAAAATGGCATAAGCATACATGTAGGACATTCAAAATCAATTCTCAAGATCTGGAAGAAAAAAGGCACAAACATATATGTAGGACATTCAAAATCATTTCTCAAGATCTGGCCACGAATTATTAGCATGCCAGATAACCGTAATCGGATTATTAGCAAAAATCATTTGTACAGAACAAACAATTAATCACTAACTCTATACGGATAACATTCAAACAATCAATACACTACGTGCATCTAACAGATCTTAAGTACTCTGATTTCATGGACTGAGAGAACATAACCATAGGATTTGTATTCCAGAAAAAAGATAGAGGGGGAGTAACCAGAGAAAACACACGATATGTTTGCCGCACAAATGCGTATATAGATGACTAACCAGTTTTCCGTCGGAGTCGCAGTCGTTGCCGGAGTTGTTGTTGACCTCCGGCTCCGGCTGGGGGGGGGGCACGACGGCACCGATGAAGTCAAGGTCATGCTGCTGCCCACGCGAGACCTCGTTGGTGGCGACGGCAACCTCGGTGCCCAGCTTCACGCGTTACACGGGTGCTTCATCAACCCCGGTGTCGCCACTCCCTCTGATGGTGCGCTTCGGCGACGTCCTCATACACTCCAGAGTCCAGACATTGGTGACCATTGTGGACCAGGGGTGCGGCGACCTATTATGGCTGGCGGCTCGGGCACGCAATTAATACGGACCAGTGGGAGCAAGGAAGGCTGTGGTCAAAAGCTATCTTGCCTCCCCGGTGAGCCTGCATGATGAACTTCTGCCATTTCTACCATCATTTCACACAGATACTCGCACGCCTCTCGTCAATACGCACACCTACACACACGCCTCCCGGTATGCCTGCACGACGGTCTGCTCGCATGCTCCTCGTCAACTCACGCTAGCTCGCATGGCACACGGGGCGTGTGGCAGCACGTGTATTTTTTGGTTTATTAATGATTCATTCTACCGCTTTACTACTTAACTGAAGCATGGCACGGTCTAATGCACATGGTCCGAATAAATAATATTTATCTGTATGATATATTGGTTGCCAGTTTTTAACAATCTCCCATTTGTAAGAAGATTATATCAAAGCGGGTCTCATTGACGAAAAAATACAATATCACAGTCTACTGGTGTCCATATATGACACCATGATAAGTTTCATGAATTTCAACTAAGTTTTGGATTTACTGAATTTTAAAAATATATATTCTCAATATTTTGAAATCTCTTGCACAGGGAAACGTGCACCCAGGGACACATATGATTTTGCAACCCATTTTGGTGCACATGTAGCTCAAATTTGATTTTCTTCACATTAAATTCCTAGGAAATCAATCAATGTATAAACACGGTCGAATGATGTCTATTTAAAAAAAATTAGCACGACACTCCGCCTTTTGTCACATGTTCACTGCAGAAAAAGTTTGACATGCCTCGGAGTGGCTGTGGTGGTGCGGGGTGTGTGTGTCTGTGTGTGGGGGGGCTGGGGGGAGGGGTCCGGCATTACACTATGAGTCGTGAACCTCCGTGTGGAATTATTGATCATTTTGTGAGTCATATATGCCACATCAAAGTCATGAATTTGTTATTTAAAGACTAACACAACCCTGTCATACCTAATGTTTGGGCCATATGCATGCGTTGGTGGTCCTCTCGGACACTCTCCCTCATGCGGTTATCAGCGACATGCCCATTCGTTAGCTCGCAAAGGTTTTCAGTTTCCACCGACAACGAGAGGCATTTGACCAAAAGGTGGATTCATCTTAGCATGTGTGGGGTGTGTGGATCATGGTGGGATTCCATATCAAAGTTCGAGCACGTGCATACACACTCCCACCGGCTTGAAGTGAGGGGGCTACACACATCGTGGTGTAGTGCATTTCTTGTTTGCGAAGCATGTGCCACATCAAAGTTGTGCATTGGGTATTCAAACATCACATAACACACAGGCGCATGCACACAGTGCTTTTTTCCGATGACATCACTCACGTGTGCCTTTCTCTATGGGCCCACGAGGTCATCATTGACCAGTTGAACGTACAACAAGAGAGAGGTTAATTTGACCAACAAGGATGGTTCTTTTTTGATTTATGTTACGTATATGCATGACATAGGAGTATGTACATGTCAAAAAGGGGGCAACATGAATACTCTATATATATGTGTGTCATAACCACGCTCCATGTGGGGACTTTTCGGTTCCCGAGGCAGGTTCCACATCAAAGTTGTACATTATATTGGTATTCAAACATCACGCAATACCATGTTGGTGGTGGTTGACCTACATATAGGAACTCACTCGCGTGTGGCGCTTCCATTTGAGGGCATGCGAGGTTGTCCTCCATCACTTTGACCCAATGAGAGAGAGGTTAATTTGAACATCAAGGAATGAATCTTTTTTGGTTTGTGCTATACAGTAGAAGTACATATATACCACGCGTCGAATGGGGGATGTACATATTGCTCATACCACGCGTCATGATCCTCGCACTCTCTGTGGGGACTTTTTGGTTTCCTATATGCGTGTGCCACATCAAAGTGAGCCGTGCGATGTATATCTCTTTCGGCCACATGCGGACGGTGATACGTAGTCCTATATAGGATGATCACTCACGTGTGACGTATGCTTTGCTTTTGTGTTGGGCCCGCGAGTTCATCGTGCATCACTTTGACCCAGCGAGAGAGAGGTACGGTTTGACGAACAAGGAGGATTAATTCTTTTAGGGTTATGTTACTAGGTGTATATATAGTGCGTGTCGAGAGGGGGTGGTGACCAGCTTGGTCCATCACTTTCACCGACAATGCGAGAGAGGTTAACTAATTTGACTCATGAGGGGACTAAATTTTTTGTTTGTCTTGATGTAGATCAGGATATGAGATTACATATATATAATAGCGCATACGTACACATGAATCCATCCGACTGGATCGAAGGGGGGGGGCGAGCACACGACACGTCATGAACGACCTCTCGCTCTATGTGGGGACCTCTGCGATTTTCAACGCATGCACCACATTAATGTTGTGCATTGGGTCGGGTATTCAACACATATGCATGCATCATACACCTCCAGAAATATGTTCAGGACACACGCATGCAATAATGGTTGTCTTTGGACACACTCTCACTCGCTTGGTTATGGGAGGCAAGACTATATATACTCGTGGGCCCATGTGGACGTCCATCATTTCGACCAACGACGAGAAAGGTTACCAGGGTGGATATATTCTTCTTCTTTGCTTCGAGTTCTTGTATAGTAGGTCGATCCATTCCAACCCTAATTAAGTTTGAGCGCATGCTATGCGTCGTGAACCCTCGCTCGGTGTGGGTATTTTATGGTTCCAAAGCATGGTGCCATATCAAATTTGCGCATTGGGTATTCAAACACCACACACACCACTTCCATATACATACTTGGGCCACATGCATAGAGTGGGTTTGTCTTGATACAATACTCCCTTGCGAGGTTATCAGCGACAAGCCAGCCCATTTTGCGGGACCGTGTGGACGTCCATCACTTTGACCAACAATGAGCGGGGAGAGGTTGTACGACCAAGTTGGATTCTGCTTCGTCCGTGTTACAGTACATCTTGGTGAGATGCCCTCCCACCGACGTGTGTGTGTGTGTGGGGGGGCTACTTCGCGCTACCTGCAACCTCTGTTGGGTCGGGGAAGTCCGGTTAATTTGCAAGGCACACGTGCCACATCAAAAGTTGTGACTGGTAGTTAAATATAACACACCACACCCTTTTCATACATATAGTAGAGCCACCCGCATGTGGTTCGTATGTGGTCTCACCCATCTCGTGCCACAAGCACACAATTGTGGTTCGGCACACAGTCTACCTTTGTCGGGAAGCGAAAGGGGAAGTTTGACCAACTATATATATATGATGGACTCCTATAGGTTTTGTGTTACGGTCGGGTGAGATTTCATACCTAGCTATTTGGGGGCATGCATTTGTAGCTAGGATTCCCTTACCGCCGACATGAAGTGGGGTTCATAGGGGGTGGCTGACTAGCAATATTGTGCTTTTGTGCGACAGGTGCCACATCATAGTTGTGCATTGGGTACGTCGGCGTCCTGGGAATGGGGGTACCCAGACCTGCCTGCCTGCATCCCAGGGCGCGGCTCCACACGCGGCCTGGTACGACCCATCTTCATCAACCAAGGCACAAGACCCTCGCGAGGGGCCAAGCTTCATGAGGCGGACGACACAAGACCTCCTCAAGGGAAGCCTCACTAGGCTGGGTCGCGAGGAGCGGAGAGATCAAGGCAAGGGGCACCTCGAGAGGTTTCCGTGACGTGAGCCATGACGACCAAGGCCAGGCGGGCGCCAGCAAGCACAGAGTGCCAGTTTCCTCTTAGGCGCTAAAGAGGCGGGCGCAGGCGAGGAGTCTCGAGGCGTCAGGCAAAGGTTTCCATATCGATGCAATGAGACCAAGACCAGCAGGATGGCAAGATGGAGGTCACCACGGAGCTCACAACGGCGTCACCACCAGAGCCTTTGGTAGGCGAAGACCACCCTTTGTCAGGATAACTTGTACTCATTGTCCCCCTTCGAATTGGCCATTGTGGGAACCCTTTCCGACTAATATTTGGGGAGAGGACCCAGGCCTCTATAAATAGGGCTAGCCACCACCGTAGCCAAGGGGCTCATCTAGAAAGAGAGAGGCTCATCGGGATACGGATCACTCAGATCAACCCCAGCCACACAAGCTCATTGAGCTCAAGAACACCTCTCCTCAGGAGGCTGTTCTTCCCTTGTACTTGTTCATCCCCAGCCTACAAGGAAATCCACCACACCACACTGGAGTAGGGTATTACACTGCAATGGTGGCCCGAACCAGTATAAACTTGTGACACCCCAAGACTGGAGCTTCAGACGCCTTCCATGTTTTCCTAGTTTCGTCGTGTGACTTGTTGGTTTGATTGCATTCATCTTTGCATCATGTCATTTAATTTTTAAAACTCAACCAATTAAATTGCATGGATCTTCGGTCCATTTAAATCGAGGGATATTCACTATGGTGATTTCTCTTTAAAACATATTCTCCCAATATTTTAGGGAGCTACTATTAAATATTCCATTGAGGTGGAATCAACCATAACACACATGCAGTTTAAGTTCCATGCTTTTTCTATCTCAATTCCTTGCCTCAAACTTTGCCAACAATTCTTATCTTTTTTTGAGGCTCCTGTTAAAGTCTCAATATTTTCAGGCACTTCGAAAACCTAGTCCCAATTCAAAATCATTTGAATTGTATTCAAATGAATTTGAATTTAACCTTGCAATCTTGCCCACTCCAATTTTCTTGGAACCAGCGCATTTTTGCGAGTCCGGGAAAATTATCACCGTGCCCAAACTCTTTCTATACCCTTTTCTTTCTCTTTATCTTCTGTTTTGAAAAGAGTAAGAGAGGGGGAAGAAAGCCCATGAGCCAGCTGGGCCTCCCAACTACCGCAACCTCCCAGGCCGGCCTCCCTAGGCCACTTGGGCCTCCTGCAGCCGCATCCACTAGGCCCATATGCTGCCGAAACCTAGCCCAACCCCCTCCTGTCAATCTCTCCCTCTCCCTCGTCTCCACCCCGCCGCCAGAGAGCCACGTTCGATCCCATCTCCTCCATCTCCTTCCCTCCAACCCCGCAGATCCAGAACCGCTCGATCCCCTCCCCCTCCCTCGCAGCCCGCGCGCACCTCCAATCCGCGTCGTCGCCTCCACCGCGAGACCCCCGCTCCCGACCTCCTCCTTGCTGCCCCTGGTGCCATGCCACCGGACCTCCCCGTCGCTCTCGTCGTCGACGATCGCTGCCCCTGCAGCCTCACCTCCTCCGTGTTGTCGCCTCCCCATGGCACCCGCGCCCGCAACCATCTCCACAGCCTCCCTCCCTCTCCCCATCCCTCCAGTGCCACCATCGCCCCGCCTCCGTTTGGCTTCCTCGCCGGAGGCCGCTACCGTGACCCTGCCGGACACCGACGATCCGGAGCGCCGCGCCCTCAAGGGCCCCGCTTCCGTGTCGCCGTCCTCCATGGCCGCAGCCGGCCGTGCTCGAAGCTCCTGCCCCTGCACCTCGTCGCCGGGCGTTGACCCCTCCTCTGCTCTAGCCGTGGGCCCCTCCTGCAAGCACCTTTGGCCTCGCCAGGGTTCTCTTGCTCCAACATCGTCTGGCAAGGGCGTCGCCCCGCTGCCTCTCTTGATGTGACCATGACCACCTCCTCACGCCTCTGATCACCTCGCCACGCCCATCTCCTCCCTAACGCCCTGGCTGCTGCTACAAGACCACCACAGTGCCATCATGGAGCCCTAGGGCCGAAGATGACCACGACCGTGCATCTCTCCTTGTGCCACTTTGGAGATCGAGACCATCAAGTTCAAGACTGCCCCGGACCATGTCGTCTCACCGAATCGTCAAAAACCCCGGTTGTTGCCAAGTACCTTGACGCCCATGCCTGGAACGACTACCGTCGCCGAAGACCCATGAACCAATAACTTCAAGTTCAACTGTTGTCGCAAGAAGGAGACCGGCGGATCCGAAGACCCCAAATACCACGACAACCCCGAAGGGAGTCGAGTTCGTCAACTTCACCTTCGAAATGTGTACCACTATCGACGCCTGAGACCCTGGATTCGACAAGTTCCTCACGGTGACCTTGAACATCTACGGGACATGCACGACTTCGAACCGTGTACCGCGTCGAACATGTACGGCTACACAATGAGCCGCCGAGACCCTTAACGACTACCGCCGCCGAAGTCCGCGAGTACAACTACTTCCACAATGCGTCGTGTATGACTGCCATCGCTTGGGTTTGAGAAGACTCCGAGTACCACTACGTTTGCCATGTACAACTACACCAAGTCCGAACCGACAAGTACCTTGAGAACGCTTGTACCTTTTGCGTCGCCGAGGACCGAAAGTACCACTACATCCCGTCGAACTTGAACCGTCTCGTTTGCACACTTCGAAGGTATAAACCCGAGATGATGTCCGTGAACGAATGCTTGCGATGTTTGAGATACCTGTGTTTGCACCGTGTCCAAATTGTCACTCGTTTCCTTGTCGCCAACTCATGGGACACCCGGAATCCGGGATCACCCCACCATCTCTAGCATGTTCCGAACATCCGCACCCTTGCTTCCTTTGCACCGGTATCTCCATGAGCTACCGGAACCAATATGTTGCTGTGGCACCATTTTTGGATTCGTTGCCGTGGCACCCCTTTCGTTTCCGCCATGATGAATAATGCTTCATAAAATGCTCTTATCAACATTTTCATAAAAATTGCTTAAAACTTGCATATGTAATCCGCATCATGATAACAACACCAAGTATGTTTAAATTGTTGCGTCCCATGTTCCTCGGGTTCGGCGAGCTAGGCTTTGAGATCATTGCGAGAGCGTTAGCTTGGGGGAGAGATTTTTGTGCGCACCCCAGTGTTCGAACCTCAAGGGTTTGTCGGAACCCGTAATCTGACATTTGGCGCGCCAGGTAGGGGTGCACTAAGGTTTTCTTCCCCATCGACCGGTCCGCAGTCGCCCTGTGTCTCCGATGTCTGACGATCCGAGGACCCATCTCTACTGTCGGGCGGCCCGGCCAGCTTGAGTACCTCCTTCTGTTCGAAAAGACCTCAACTCTGCACTCCAGGCGGCCCGCGTGCCGCCCAACTCCCGCGGACGCGGGCAGCACGGGTCTTCATCTGCTGCAAGATCCGCAAGCTACGTGGCAGCGATGGCGCGACACGCCCGACTGGAACAGGCGAACATGCGATCCGCACTCGTGGTGGCGCGGGAGCTACTGTGGTGCCGGCTGATGGAGAGCGGCCTTGACGCACTACTGGAACTCGTCGCCGAGCTATTGGATACTGCGGCCAGGGGTACATCGCCTTTCTGCTCCCTACTGACATCTCAAGTTGTGTCCAGGTCACACGACGGGCCTCATTGCGCCTGCACACTCCCAGGTGCACCAGGAGGGCTCGCCAGGGATAGCACGACCAGCAGTGCCGGACGTCCGGCCACGCCTTCGCCTTCCCCGGGTGGCGTAGGTGCGGGCGTTGCTCCTCATGGTCCCAATCGAGCGCCACCCCACAACCACCAGGAAGGCGCGCCGGGCTCAGCAGCGTGGGGTACAGGGCGCCTCGGCGGAGGTTCCGACAAGGCAGCTCAGGAAGCCTATGTACCCCGCATGGTTGATCAAGAGTACACGCCAGAGGACGACCCCTGCACATTCCACGAGCCGGGCTGGGAAGAAGAGATGTTGGAGGCCGAGGCCTTCTACGAGCCACCCAGGAGCCTCGCCGACCCAGCCGATGACAACCACCCCAGGGTACCACTGATATCTCAGGAGCAGGCTTATGCTAACCATGGGTCGCAAGTGGACCGAGCTGTAGTGGCGGACGGCGACCCCAGCGCTACATCCCCACCCCGGTCAGGGGTGACGCACTGGGGGCTGCATGGAAGGGGTCCGGAGCAAGGACCCCCGCATGTCGCGCGGGGCAAGGCGCCACCCGGAGGTAGTACCTCTTCCGGGGAGGCGCCAGGGAGCCTTCCCCGGGCAGAGGGCCCGTGGTCGCCGAGGGCACCGCTGGTGTCCCCTTTGCCCCTTTGCCTCGTCCTGATTTCCGGATGCCCCAACGGTGGTCGAGGGTGGCGCAACGTGGGGCCCTTGTCTGGCGATATGAATCAAGGCTCACACCTGTGAAGGTCTCCGCTCGTGACCCTCTCATGTAATAATGAGTGGGGCTGTACACGCCCCGAAGTCTCCGAGAGCCGCCCTCGAGCCTCGGGGGCTCCCGTCCACGTCCTAGTGGAAGCACCAAGCTCAGCGCTGGCTGTTGACACTGTCCCCCAATGACTAAGCTCACGGGCAGCAAAGGCACTAGGCTCTGCGCTAGTGAGAAGACAAGAAGACTAGCTAGGTGCCGGACGCGGCCTTTTGCTTTTAACCCCTTTCTCTGTAGCTCGAATTGCCGACTTTTGGATTTGAACTCGCAGTCGTATTTTCGTTGACAAAGCATGGGGGCATCTTTTCTCATTCATGTTGATTTCTTAAGTTTTTCGGCTCCGTGCCTTGTTCCGAGACCGGCGCCTACTACCCCTTCCCCATGAGCGCCTCCCGAGCGGGGGCTGGGCATGGTATGCGCGCGCGTCCCATCGCGATCTAACGCCCGTCTCTCAAGGTCTTCTCAGGAGGACCGGCGAGCTCCGCAGAAGCCCGAAATCTCGCAAGTCCGCGGAGGACTCCCCTCAGGAGAACTACACATCGAAAACTACGAAGCCAGTCTAGGGCCCACCTAGACCGAGGTAAGTTACTCTGGCGAGCACACGGAGGAACTTGAGAAGTCGCTCATGCACGCCTTAAGTCCGGCTCAGGGAATAAAACAATAGCCTAATTACATGAGTGGTCCCCCTCCCCAAAATGCACTCACATCGTCGGGGGCCATGCCCAAGCTTTTGCGCGCAGGTTCGAAACAAGAAGCGTGGGCTCAATTGGACATGTCACTCGCAACATCTTCCGAATCTCTCCCGGACACGCTACCGGCGTCGTCGTCGGCATCGTCCTCACCATCATCGACGATGTCGCCTTTGTCCACCGTGACCACCATAACATCATCATCATAAGTGAAAGCTCTGACAAGAGCGTCTATGTTATCATTCACCCAGTGCGCCAGGTCGCCCCGAATAGCCCCGGGGACTGGGGCGATGGCGTCATCGAAGTCGAAATTGGGGTCGGCATTCTGAAGATGGCTGAAGACGCGGGAAAACGCGCGCCCGAGGAGGCCGCGGCTCTTTTCGTCAACAAGCTCGCGAGCTCTCTCAGCCCGGTCCTCCAGGCGCGTCATGACATCGGTGAAGAAGTGAAGGTGGCCGACATAGTCTTCTGCATGAGGATGAGGGGCGTATTCATCACAGATGATGCCCAGCGCCCGGTTGGCCCTCACCCTGAGGTCATGGAGCATGGGAGCGTGTTCACGCTGCAACGTTTGTCGGCGGATCGCCTCCTCCCTGCTCTGTTGCGCAAGGGACTCGGTGGTGGTAACTCATTGCTGAAGCAGAAGTAGTTCAGCACGGGCGGAGGCCAACTCAACCTGCACGGAGATCAAAGCAGTTGCGGCAGCCATCTCACGCTGCTCCGCCTCAGTCAACCTCGACCTAAGGGCAGTGGTCCTGCCCTCGGCTTCGGCTGCCATGAGATTCAGCTTCGGGTCGTACCTATTGGCAAGGTTAGCGCGAGCCTCCTCAGCCCTGCGGTCCACTTCCTCCTGGATCCTGGCCTCGAGCGCGCTGATGGCATCTTCCGCCTGAGCAACCTGGCGCTCCCTCGTCTCCAACCGCTCAATCTCGAGGCTGCGCTCTGTGGACTCCTGCATTAGCGCTTCCTCGCGCTTCAAGACCTCCTCCTCGTCAGATGGCTCCCCCCTCATCGATGCCAAGGTAGCTCTGCGCGCCTCCGCCTGCTGCTCCAGGAGGGCATTCAGGGCCTGAAGCTCCTGCCTGCGCTTCTCGGCAACCTTGCGGCAGTGGTCTGCCTCCCTGGCCTCCTCCAAGGCTCGGGCGCTGGCCTCACACGACGTTGCCAGGGATGCCTTAGCGTCCGTGTTGGCGTGCTCATGCTAGAGGCGCCCGAGGTTCATGGCCACCTTCAACTGATGCCATTCATCCACCAGCCGAAGACCCTCAGTTTCGAGGCGAGCGTCCACATCCTCAAGCTCTTCCTCGAGCCGGCTCAGCACACCCATAGCTTCCTGGAAGAGCTTGTGACGAAAGGCGCCCCACCTGCGCGCGAGCTCGAATGCGCAACCGGGCCCATCCCCCACGCCAGGAGTTGTTGAAGAGGTTCGAGGTGCCTTGCCTCCTCCCAACAGGGGGCTGGAGGCCGACGCCTTTCCAGCCGCCCTTCGGGCCCCGACGGGGGCCCAGAGGAGCGGAGGCTTGTTACCCGAAGGAGAAGCCAGAGCTGAGGCCACCTAGCTGCGATCAATTACCAGAGGAGGAGCTCTCGGCACACCTTCTGCACCGCAAGCAAGGCCGCGAAGAGCGGACGGCAAGAACGCGGGGTCGAGACGCCAAGCCCGCGTGCTTGCCTCTCTGGCAAACCTCACACCAAGTGTTGTAGGCTGGCTTGAGGCTCTCAAGGTCAGCAGAGGGCTCGTGGTAGGAGGAGGTCGTTTCTCGGGAGACATTGTCGCCTTGGCAGAAGGGACCCTGAGGAATCACGGTTAGGAGGAGAAGCGGCACCCTAGATATTACAAAGATAAGGTACTCACTCGTCAATAGTGATGTACTTCCTCTGCTTCAACGGCCGGAAGGTGTCACCACTGCAGCCAGGAGATCCCCTCATTTTGTAGAGCACCGCAAAGTTCGGGCGGAGCTGGCCGAAGCCTAGGGCACGGTCACCAAGGCCGAGCACAGGTGGTGCGACCTCTGAAGAGGCGACCTCAAGGGTGCCGCACCGCGCTGAGATCTCGGTGCTCGCCTCGTGGAGGTTCACCAAGGCCTCGGGAGCTCCGGCCTCAGGAGCATCGGACTGCGTCGCCCCCCAGGCCGTCTCCTCAGGATGGCTTTACACGGTCCCGAGGGACGGCACCTAAGGAGCCCCGAGTGGTGCCGATCCATCAGCAGCAGCATCGCCATCGCGCAACAGCAACCACCCCCCTGCGCCCGCTCCTTGGGCGGGCCCCGCGCTCATGGTAGGAAGACGGGCCACGAAGGCAGGGCTCTCTCGAGGCCCTTCAAGGCCAACTGGGCGTGGTCCCCATTCATCGAAAAGGGGCATCTGCTTCATGAACTACGCCTTGTTCAAGCAGCAGTACAGAAGACAGACGTCCTCCGGCAGATTGGTTGGCATCGGGTCACCTGTCAGGAGCTCAAGCACCGTGCACCATGCCTCAGGAGGAAGAGCCGGAGCCTAAAGCCTCATGCGGTCCCCGTAGCCAGAGAAGGTCCACATTTGTCGAGAGTGGCACTGAAGCGGAGCAATGCGACACTGGATGAACTCCTTCACCACCATGGGTGCCGTCACACCAAGGTCCTTCAACCTAGCGAACCGGAGCCAGACATGGGCAAGCCGCTGATCGGTGAGCTTCGCGTGCCCCCAACTGGAGCTCGGAGCAGCTAGAACCCAAGGGAGCAGCAGTAGGGGGTTGCGCACGCCAACGTCCATGAATACCCACCTCCTCCTGAAGCCTCCGACGACTTGCGAGAGCTCGAAGTCAATCCCCAAGCCGGCCGTCGCCGCGACGTCCTAGAGGGATACACACCCCGAGTGAGAGGGTCTGTCAGGTGCAGCGAGAAGAAGTGGTGAAGTAGATCCACAGAAGGGGCAATGCCCACCATGGCTTTCCAGACAAAGGCGAAGACAACAAGGAGGATGATGGATTGGGGATCAAGATGCAGCGCGTTGATCTGGTAATGCGAGAGCACCGCATTGAAGAAATTGGAGAAAGGTGGAATCAAGCCTGCCCAGAGGGCGTGGAGATGGATGGGGACCTCGGTGGCCGTCATGTCAACCTCGGCGCGAGAAGGAGGCCAGGCCACCGTCGCCCCCCCACTCACTGAAATTAGTGGCAAGCGCTGGGCGCACCTTGACCATCGCATCTTGGTTGAGCACCACCGACCGCTGATGGCGGGCTCGAGGACCGGTGTCGCAGGGACTGAGGTACGTGACTCCTGCTTTCCATTCTTCTTCCGGCTTGGTTCCATGATGGCGGGGGGAGTTGGTGTCAGATTGGGCCGAGGAAAGAGATCTGTAGCCTTCTGGGAGATGAGGGAGCGGTGGAGAGTGCTGCCTGTAAGGGAGGAGGAGATTTGAAGATGACAGTAGTTGCCTAGACAGGCGGAAATCGAGGCTGTGTGGGGAAGTGGAGGCGCCCACGTCCCATCAGTCGCCATGTGTCAATCGAGGGTGCAGGCTGTTAGGGCCCGTGGCGCTCCACGCTAGCCCCTTGGCTTCGCCTTGAAGCCAAGCATGAGCGCACCTCAGGCCCAGGGGCTACTGTCAGCGTCCTCGGAACAGGGGTACCCACACCTGCCTGCCTGCGGCCCAGGACGTGGCTCCACCCGTGGCCTGGTATGGCCCATCTTCATCAACCAAGGCACAAGACCCTCATGAGGGGGCCAATCCTCGTGAGGCGGATGATACAAGACCTCCTCAAGGGCAGCCTCACTAGGCTGGCTCATGAGGAGCGGAGAGATCAAGGAAAGGGGCACCTCGTAAGGTTTCCGTCACGTGAGCCATGACGACCAAGGCCAGGCGGGCGCCAGTGGGCGCAGAGTGCAAGTTTCCTCTTCGGCGCTAAAGAGGCGGGCGCAGGCGACGAATCTCGAGGCGTCAGGCAAAGGTCTCCATGTCGGTGCAACGAGACCAGGACCAGCAGGACTACAAGACGGAGGTTACCACGGAGCCCACGACGGTGTCACCACTAGAGCCTTTGGCAGGCGAAGACTACCTTTTGTCAGGATAACTTGTACTCGTTGTCCCCCTTCGAATTGGCCGTTGTGGGATCCCTTCCCGCCTAATATTGGGGAGAGGACCCGAACCTCTATAAATAGGGCTAGACACCACCGTAGCCAGGGGGATCATCTAGAAAGAGAGAGGCTGATAGGGAGATGGATCACTCAGATCATCCCCAGCCACACAAGCTCATCGAGCTCAAGAACACCTCTGCTCAGGAGGCTGTTCTTCCCTTGTAGTTGTTCATCCCCAGCCTACAAGGCAATCCACCACACTGGAGTAGGGTATTACACCGCAACGGTGGCCCGAACCAGTATAAACTCATGCGTCCCTTGTTCCTCGGGTTCGGCGAGCTTGGATTTGAGATCGTTGCTAGAGCGTGAGCTGGGGGGGGGGGAGATCTTCGTGCGCACCCCAGTGTCCAAACCTCAAGGGTTTATCAGAACCCGTAGTCCGACAGGGTATTCGAACATCAAACCACCCTTTTCATACATATATTTGGTCCACATGTAAGTGAGTTCGTGTTCTGACCCTATCCCACGTTATTCTTTTTGCCAAATTTATATACAGCACATGAGTTGGATGTAGAAACCGTCTGCGATTGGGTATGCAACAGACATGGTTCAGTCAGACTACCCGTGTCCCACGCCCATTCCCCATAGTCCCTCACATCATCACAGTAGATTGGGCTCCACGAGGCTTGCCCCCCCGGTCTCAAAAATATCTACTACCTTGTAATCTTGAAAATATCTACTGCCTGGAAGGTTTTAATGTTTGATAGCACATGATTAGTGTGGACCATGTGCGATGTCTGTTACTCCCACTCTGCTTCAGTCCCTTGATTCAAATTTTCAGTAGCCCTGGCATTTTACTCCCGCCTCTGCATCCCTCGCAATCTCAAAAATATATGCTCGCCCTTGATCCAAATTTTCAGTAGCCCCGCCTTGTTACTCCCGCCTAGTAAAATTTCCAGTTGCCCCGGTCTTTCTCAAACACACCCTTGTCCCCCCTCCACACACACCACACACTCCCCAAACCCCCGCTCACACAGACACACACCACCCCCAAAACCATTGGTAGGTCGCCGCCATCGCCATCGCCACCGCCTCCATCCTCAACCTCTGCCCGTGTGTCGGGGAGCTCGAGGAGCCATTGGCCAAAAAGAGGTTTATAGCAGCCTCTTCGCCCGATGCCGGCGAGGTGGCCCACTACAAAAAAAGACACATCCCTCACATTTCGGGCAGAACAATTTTTTTTCTGTCATGCTTATGACACTTATATGATGATAATTATGAAAAAACCCGGTATCATCATCGATGTGGTGGGCTCCTACTTCTATGACAAAAAATCATGACAGAAAATGGGCTTTTCGTCTTGTGCGGGCAGGAGACACACCTGCATGACATTCTATGGGCTGTCCATGACAGAAAAAATTATGGTAGACGCGAGGGCGAGGAAATTTTTGGCGAGTTCCCGGTTACGGTGGGTGGTCGGGGCCGAGCGATGCACTGATGGATTGCGCGTTTCTCTCGTACACGTACGCGCGTGTGTGTGAGGCATTGGGCTCTAATTGAACCCGAGCAAGGCATTCGCATACTGAACCCGAGCGATTGCACTAGCTACGTTACTGAACCAGAGCGATCGATCCTGTTAACTAAACCCGGGCGACTCCTTCGCTACTGCTGCTAACTAAAGCCGATCGAACCTGCTGCCTCTTGATGAACAGTGAACGTGGGGGTTGGTTGAACGAGTTAGACGTACGTGGTTGGGGTTGGATGAACAGTTCTCGGTGGGGGTTGGATGAACAGGACCCCGTGGTAGTAATAGTAGGCCGTTGCCGCTGGATGAACACGACCCCGAGAGGAGGCTGCCCCAGCTGAGCCGATGGAGGGGTGGATGAACAGTAGCCAGTGGAGGGCTGGATGAACAGTAGCTAGTGGAGGCAGGAGGAAGATGCGGTGGATGAATAGTATAGGTGGAGGCTGAAGGAAGTCGACGGTGGGTGAAAAGTAGCCCATGGAGTCTCGTTTTGCGGTACTCCACTATGCCCCTCTCATGAACATGACCCGTTTCAACCGTAGTGCTCCAACACAAGTCCGTTTCCTTTGTCTCTGATGAACAGGACCCCTGTTTCGACCATGGCGCTCCAATACAAGTCCGTTTCCTCCGTTTTGCGATATGCAAGACCCCGTTTCGGCTGTTCCATCCAAGCTGGTTGGCTCCCATTGAACATGATGCATTCAGACCCAGTCTGTTGCCTCCTGATGAATAGGACGCTGTTTCACCGTTCCGACCCAGCCGGTTGTCTGCCCGATGAACAAGACGCCATTGCTGCCGTCCGTTACCTCAACATTTACATGAGCCATGGCCGTATGTATGCACGATTAGGCGTTCGAGACCCCGCCCGTATGTACATATGTGGCTGTATTTTTTGGCATCTGGCTGTACGTACGTGTACACGATTTAGAAGGGACTACCTGAACTACTACACCGCGGGCTCTACTACTACTCGTGCTGCTACTTGCTCGGCCAAGGTTCATCGTTGCAGAGAGACCGATTGACCATTATGTACATACACGTTCGTGGGAAGACAGAAAACGCTATGTACGCTTCGACCAGGTGGGTCCCAGCTGTCAGGGAGGATAAGGGCACACTTCCTTGCATGCGAAGCTATAGCTGTTGGGTCCCAGCTGTCAGGGGGAATAATAATTTTTTTGCCCATAATATGGATGCACTTCCTTGCGTGCAAATATATAGCTGGTAGGCCCTAGGTGTTAGTGGGAAGAATCATTTTTTTCCCGTAATATGGACGCACTTCCTTGCGTGTGAAGATGTAGCTGGTGGGTCCATCTTTCAGCCTCACCACGTAGAGTCCTCTTCCGATGGCTGTCATTCATTGACCACATTGACCATGCCACGCGGACAACACCTAGGTGGTGGACGACGGTGAGGCCTAGGAACGGAATGACGTGGAGCTAGGGAAGACGAGGCAGGTGGATGCCCACGCAGAGGGGAGTACGAGGGCTCACTGGTTCGGTTGCGGTGTGAGGATGCCGTCACCGAGGAATAACAGGAGGTGTTGGTGAGTAGAGGAATGGCTTGGACGGCGATGGGAGTAGGGAGGGCCGGTGAGTCCCGCGCGGTAGCACAGCCAGCCACGGGAGGCGGTAGCAGGAGGTACCGCCGGCGGTTGTTTGGGCGGCTAAAGCAAGAATATCCGAGATTGAAGAAGCATGACATGCGTTGGATGGACATCCAATGGCCACTGCTTCTAGAACCATGTGTTGACTATAAGTTGACAAAGCCTTGCGTAAGCGTCAACTTAGTAGGACCACAAGTGTGTGGCAGAGAACATATAGCCCATTTTTGCATTTTGTAAGAATGTACAACCCATTTTTGAATTCTAATGGAATTACTACAACCCATTTACAGTTTATTAAAATTACAGCCCATTTTCTAGCTAGGACAACGATTAATAATGTCAACCAACAGCTCAAAACGAAATTCAATAGAACTTCCCACATTTTGATGGGATCCAAACTATTTTTATCCCGAAATATCTAGTCAGATTAAATATAATATCAAAATAAATTTATATTAATTAAAAATCCAATGAAATATTGCGTGCTCAACAAGTAATGAAATTAAAAATTTCAAAATCCAAAAATAATATATTTTTAACTAATTACGTGTTTGATGCATTTTTTAGAGTTACACCCTAGTTTTTATAATTACATCCCATTTATTATTTCTTAATGCCAATTTTCTTGTTAAGCCTAATGCATTCCTCCTAGGAAAGTTTTGTAGCCCAGCGGGGCGGGGAATAACAAGTTGACCTGGGTTGGGTATTCCTCAAAAAAAAGTATAGCTGGGCCAGCCATTTTCAACTTGAATTTTGTTTATATCTAGGCTGGTCTAGCCCAGCTATACCTCAAGGCATGGGCTAAACGGGCCACAACCGGCCCAAGTGATACCCTGCTCATCTGAACAACAACAAAGACATCGCGCTAGAAAAACTCTACTCACACCTCAAAAACACAAATATTGTTCGAGCTGCTGGCTCCCAGTTGTCGGCCGCTCCGTGTGCAATTCTCTCGTTTATTGACTATATAGGTTGACAATGGTGTGGGACCGTGATGTCAGGAAACTAGGAGGAAGCAAAAAAATAGTTGTATATAATAAGGAGGTACTTGCGTATGTGCGGCTATCGCCCTGGTGGGTCCCCATTGTCATCCTCTCCAATAAAAGTCATCTGCTGATTCCTCATGTTCGTTGACCATGTTGACAATGCGAGACGGCAGCGCCACGTCGAGCGCAATAACTCGAAGGACAACGGAGAGGGCCTCGTAGGTCCTACGGATGGTCTGATAGAACGCCCGCTGCTCATTTAGGAAGCCAGGATCATATGGCCACATGTTCGCGATGACATTGTCATTCGCTTGTTCGCTGGTGATTCATCTTTATGCCAGTCGGTGCTCGTTGAGGAGACAGAGGTTGCAGCACAGGCCATCCTGCGCTAGCAGCTCTTCCGCCATTAGGGCGTCGAAGTGCGGACGCACCTACTCTATGGTGAACATGGCATGAACCGGCTGGGGAGGTGGCACCGGCTCCTGGTCGAAAGCCATGTCCATCGTCTTATTGTCGTCGCTCAGCTAGACCGGACCACTGCCAAGCATGAGTCTGACCGCCCTGGCCCACCCAGACTGCCTCCCTCGCCCGTGCGTTCTTTCCACCTGAAACAGTCAGCGCCACCCGTGCCACTTCCTGATGCAGGTGATTGCTCCGTGTTCGAACTACACAAGTGTCATCCTTCCATCCGTCTGCCACCCACATTAATGATACACGGTTGCCAAGGTGGCTACTCCGGCGCCACCCGTCCGTTCCTTTGCCGCCCACCATTGCTATAAAAACTGTTGCGCCGGCCATTGCCACAGTCATCCGCCTCCGTTCCCTTTCTCCTGTTCACACCACTCCCACCATGGTTTCCTCGCGCTCCAACGCTCTTCGGGTTGGGAGGACGATGGAACAAAAGAAGATAGCAGCCATTGCTGCCGACTGGCTGGCCGACAGGCAGCCGAAGGACGACGACGTCCCAATGAAGAACGTGGTAGTCAACGATCCAAAGCCAACCCCCTCCTTCATGCCATCCTCGCTAGTGCATTGCACCATGACCATCGGTGAGGCCCGTGCCCAATACATGGACAAGGTGAGGCAGAAGTGTCAGGAGCAGTTCTGGGAGGCACAGGCCAATGCCGCCTACATCCCCGATCACCTCCAGGAGAACCTGTACGCGAAGGAGTAGATCACCGCGGAGCGGGCAGAGCAGGAGGCGCTGCTCGAGTCGTACCACTCCACCTGCGAGAGCCACCTCGCGCGCTGGCGGGGCCGCATACGGCTAGCGGAGGTTGCGGCTGCATCCAAAGAGGGCGATGAAGCGGGCGAGGCGCTATTTGGCGAGACTGACAACGAGGCGGCGAACAATGTCAGCTCCGCCGAGGCCCCACCCCGCCAGCACCAAGGCGGAGGACTTCGCCGGCTTCGGCGCGGCCCTGCTCTGCCGAGGCCCCGCCCCACCAACAACAAAGCAGAGGACATCACCGGCTCCACCGAGGCCCCGCACCGCCGGCACCGAGGCGGAGGACTTCGGCGTCTTTGGTGAGGCCCTGCTCCTCCAAGGACCCTTCCCGCCAACAACGAGGCAGAGGACATCGCCGGCTCCGCCGAGGCCCCGCCCCGCCGGCACCGAGGTGGAGGACTTCGCCGGCTTTGGCGAGGCCCTGCTCCATCGAGCCCCCACCCTGCCAACAACAAGGCAGAGGACATCACCAACTCTGCCGAGGCCCTGCCCTGCCGGCAACGAGGGGGTGGATTTCCCCTGCTCCGCCGAGGCGCCGCCCCGCCGGTAACGAGAATGAGGTCATCGCCAGCTCCGTCGAGGCCCCGCCTCACTGCCAACGAGGACGCGCCTCACAGAAAACGAGGAAGAGTAGCATACGGTAGGTCGTCGCCGCTCGGGTCCAAGTAAGGCCACCGCTGCTACCCTCTAGTTGAAGCCAAGATTGGCGGGTTGACCACTGACGGCCGGTTAGCTTCTTGGCGGCGACATGGAGTCGGAGAGCTTTGTTGGAGAAGGACGCTGCTTCAGTTACTTAACTACAGGTGAAGTTGGGTCCCTGACATGTGGGCCCAACAGGCATCTGGCCCATATGTCAGTGACTCAACTACACCTGTAGTTAAGTCATTGAAGCTTAGTCCGCTGGAGAAGAAGCTTTTGTTCGGCTCAGCTAGACACGGGTCGGTAGCTTCGGTTAAGTAATTATACCTCCATCGCACCCCTTTTTAGTTGAAGAACGTATGAAATGTAATGAAATCCGGCATGTTTATATGAAATCTGGTCGTGTATGAATGAATTTAGTCCGATTACTTTGAATTCTTGTATCACTGGCATTGGATGAACATGCAAAACAATACGTACTAGCATTATTCCCAGGGTGATCACCTTGTTTGCAGCAATTTTCAAATGTACTCCTCCGGTCATTTTTAGTCTGAACTCAAAGTATCTCTACTTTGACCAATCTTATAGAAAAAAGTATCAACATTCACAATGTAAAATCAACTAACTTGGAAGAAATCTAATATGCGAAGTAAAAAGGAATAGAGGGAATACAAAAGGTTTGAGCAACTTTTTAGTGTTCCTGTACATTGCAATCAAACACACAGGCCTGGAAATTCATAGAGAACATTCAAAACAACCGATGATTATGCATATCAGCAATTCACATGTCAGAGCCAATATTTACTTCACAACTAAAGAATAAAGAAAAATCGATCGATGTTGCTGACAGCAAAAGGCGTCCCATTCGAAAATATCAAACACACGTCTTCTTGCTAACATCAGTGAGCAAAATTTGACAAGGTTGTCTCATTCCAAAATGTCAAATGTGTGTTGTTTTGCGTACATCAATTAGCAAACTTTGACAAGGTTTTCCCATTCTAAAATATCAAATTCCTACGATTGCGGAATTGGCAGGGTTTGGCAACAGTTCAGACATTGACATGGTACCTCGTGCCAAATAAACCAGCTGTTCTTTTTGTGCAGTTCCACCAAAATCAACCAAATTCGCGCGTAGCTTGTATGATTTCACCTTTATTTGTTGCAACGCCTTGAACATATCGGCACCTCCTTTCTTGTGGTGGAAATGAATGATTCGAGAATATTCAATGTATTCATGAACATTTCGTGCAATTCCCATTGAAATCAAGCTGAGAACCCCTATTTGCATAAATACAAAAAAGTGATTATTATAAAGCAAACTATACTATGAATTGCCAGTTTAAACAGGCAACCTATATGATCCATGAAGAGCACACATTTAAAAAAATGGAACTCACCAAAAGGAATCCTAAAACAACATTTTATTGGCCATCACAACAACAAAGATGTAGATCCATGAGCCCTTCTGACCTTTAGTTAGTTTGTTCTTCTGGGCAATAATGTAACCATCCTTCAACTGCTCCCTTCTTAAGAAGAGAGGCTTTGCTTCTTCATCCTGACATAATCGGAACTAGGCACTTCACGTACTCCATATTCTTCTTCAGAGGAGGAGGATCCTGTTGTGTAAAGACAAGAGGACAACTAAATGCTAGCATCCCTGTTTGCTTGAAAAAAAGGAAAGGAAATATTTAAAACAACACAGATGAAGCACTTCTCAAGGACAATACCACTTTCTCATGACAGTATCTAAACAGTAGCACAACACCAATAGAGATGAAAAATCTCAATCATATGGATGAAATCCGTGGGCGAGTACCAACCTTTGTCAGGAGGCTTATTGTGTAGAGCATATGGATGAAGCACTTCTCCGGAACCATCTGTTGTTATCTACTATGGTTGCCATGCTTACTGTATACTCCTCGATTAGTTTAATGTTTCCAACATCTTCTTATGTAGTTCCACTAAAATATATGTTATCTTCAAAGAAGATCCATGTTTGCACAAGTAGAGATAATTACATATTACATTAAGAGTGGCATCAAATCAGTGACAAAACAATTGCTCGTTCCAGCCATAGCAATAAATTAAGATGCAAAACTATATCATTACTTGTGTCATCACAGTTCTAGTGCTTCATTACAGCACCGGGAGTTGATTTTTGTTTTTCTTGCACTTGTTCTTCCCCTTCATCACTTGGTTCAATAACAGACAAGCTTTGCCTTCAATGTAAGATTTGGCATGTCAATTAGGGAGCAAAAGTATAGCACTAAACAACGACATTAATTTTCTGATGCAGTGGCAAAATACAGGGCAACAATTGTGAAATATCATTATCTTACCTCAATGGGATATTACGGTGCACATACAGGTTGGAAGTCTTGTCTCCATTTGTGCAGTTCACTGAAATCAAGCGACACTGCCATATAAGTAGCACAATGTATGAAAGCACATTGCACAATCATGTGAAAGAAGGCTAGTACTGACCTCTCATAACGCAGAATTCAAGCAACTCACAAGAAGATCTGAAATAAATTTGCCAACACGGATAGGAAGTTAGAGCTCATCTTGTGCAGTTCCACTAAGATCAAGCAATCAAGCAATGTTGTTGGTGTGACATTTTGGTTGAACTGCACAAAACACTCTTAAAACAAAAGTGTTTCGTTCATTGCAACAAAAGGTCGCAATCGCAATGAGGTGAAGTACATAACCCTCTTTACACAGAGGTGCAAAGGAAACAACTAATGGTCAGTAACACTGGATGACACAGAAGCCCACAAAAAGAAGAATCTAACTTATCTAAATGGGAAAGAAAGCGAGACAATAGCATTTCTAAACAGTGGCATTGATTCATATTAACAGAGAGATTATATTAACAATAAAATTCGTTAAACATGTAATTTTCTTTTAACTATGGCATTGCTTTAATTTTCCAGCGGCATTATTAGAGGGTGTTTGTTTACAGGGACTTTTTGGTGTAGGTACTAAAAAAGTCCCTTTTAGTCCCATCCAAACCAAATAGGAGGGACTTTTAGGGACTAAAAGTGGGCATTTTTTGGAGTAACGAAAGAAGACCCTGAGGGAGAGTCTTTTTGGGACTTCTTCCAATAGTTGCCCCTACCCCGCATCACACCTTATCTCTATTTGTTCTTTACTAGGGGTAACATGGTATTTTAGCATGTCATTTAGTAACCTCTAGTCCATGTTTAGTCCTTGGAACCAAACACGTAGGGACTAGGGACTTTTTAGTTGGGACTAAAAAAAGTCCTAGGACTTTTAAACCAAACAAGGCCTTAGATTAACAACAGCTAAAGAGTTGTACGGGACAATGGACACACCAACAACATGTACATCTACTGTTGTATAAAGGGGTAATGCACAATCTGTTGCAACAAAGAAAAAAACAACCAAGGAGCATATTTTTGTTGGTCCCATTTTTGTTATATTTAGACACCTTTCCCTATGTGAGGGCGGAAAATCTAGTCCTGCTCAAACTCTATAGCATTGTCCCCCAAAATAGAATGATCAGTTCGCTACAGATGTGCATACTGCGTTTGTGATTGTTTTCCCTTTTCAACCAACCTAGGTGGTGGATAGCCAGTCTGTACTACTTTTCCCGTTCCTTTCCTCTTTGAACCACGTCCTAGATTCATGCTATACAACTTTCCCCACTACTTTCCTGTTTGATCCAACACCTAGCACTACTACGGGATGCTGCTAACGTGACACTACGATCAGAGACCCTTCGACGAAACTGTGTGCGATGCAATAATAGCAAACGGTGGTGTAAAAAACCCGTCAAAAAGGTGCAAAACCTTTGCGATGACAGATGCATCAAACACGGTTGAGATTTTAGTTGCATGTGCGATTCGGGGCATACAGTTCAGTTCAATTAACCATTTTCGATGAGGAGGAACAAAAGAAATGGGCAACCAGATGAAGGTGTGTGCGATTTACACCATACGGTTCACTCGGATGAACTGTTTTTGATTAGGCAACACAAAAGAAACGGTCAGCCAGATCAAGGTCTGTGCGATGTACAGCATACAGTTCACTCATATGAACTGTTTGTGATTAGGCAACACAAAATAAACAGTCTGCCAGATCAAGGTGTGTGCGATATATGACATGCAGTTCACTCGGATGAACTGTTTGCATTGAGAGGAGAGAACAAAAACGGTTCAATATAATAAATACCATAAATATTGCATGGTTCTAATTCAAAGATTACAACGCCCAAATTCAAACAATGCAAGTTGCGTCATTTCTGAAAAGGGATCAACCGCTGACAACTCATGTATAGGTTTGACACAATGACTTCCAATTGCTTTGCCAGATGCTCTTCCAATACAAAGTTTGGCATTTTTGGAGGCTCTTCCATTTCGCAGTACCTGCCAGCTCTGATAATCATACCATTCATCTTTCCTAATTAAATGCATGTTCAACCTCAATACCGTCAGCACCTTTGCTCTGGCAAGAAAGAACCTGGCGAGTGTAATCTCCGGTAAGGTCCCTTGGTAGGAGTTCAAAGTAATATTTGAGAGATGCAGATCTAGGCATTCGATGTGATTGTCGTTATAAACATTATCCACCTTTGGGCCTATTATTATCTGCAAAAGAAGAGAATGTGTTAGTGCCTACATTTAGTTTTGAACACTGCTAGACGCCCATTTGGTTTGAAGGATTTGTAAAATGCACCAACGTGCCATCTTCGATCTGGCATGATTAACATGGGCATTTGATTACAATCTAGAAACATGTAGCCTTCTTCACAAGAGGTTGGATTGGATGAAAAATTCCCTAAGAAAACTAGTACACATGAATCGAAAGGAGAAATGCTTATGGACGATTGTAACCATATGAATGAAACAACCAATATGGGGTGGGGGTGTATGTCCTAAAATCCTCCAAAATTCCTTCAGAAATCGTAGTACATTGTCATTGTAAACTTGGGAAAAGTTGTAAAAAACTGAACTCGCTTATGGTTAACATTTAATAGGAAAGGACCATCACCTCGATATACAACTTCTTCAAGCACGGAAAGCATCTTAGGCAACTGACAACTTGGTCTAGGTTGGGGCCGACAGAATCTAGTGCCAAGACCTTCATTGTGCCCATAGTCTGGGTGAAGCTTCGCTAGATGACAAACGAACATACATCTTCAAAACTAGGAATAACGTTGATATCAAGAAGAAGAAGAAGAAGAAGAAGAAGAAGAGGTATATAAGGCGATTGTTGTACCTGAAAGTTGTAGTAATTGACAGATGAGTAGCCCACCACTTTCAATTTCGGCATAGAAATGACATTGATTCTTGTTGGACCTTGTTGATCAACTACAAGTAATCTCTCAAGTGAAGGTGTGTCCTAGATGACCATATTGTGGTCCACCTTTTGTGATCTCTCGTTGCAGCACCAGCAGTAGACATAAATAATCTGGAGAGTCCTGGAGGTGATGTGCAAGGTACTCGACCAATTCATCGCCTAAAGATGAAGGAATTCGAGTGCAGTACAGCCGTGGAGCTGGCACTCCATGTCATCCTTTGGGATGCGGACGACGACGAGCTCGAGGTGCTTCATTTGTGGTAGAAAAAGAGCGGGTGCGTCAATAACGGGGGGATGGCAGTTCATGAACTTGGCGAGGCGCAGCGTGGGCGCAAAGTGGAGCACGAACATTGGCAGCAAGCGCATATGCCCATCATTATAACTTAGCTTCTCGAGCTGATCTATGGCAGGGGATTGGAACCACTTGTCAAGCTTGGCTGGGTCCTTGCCATTAGAACGGAACTTGCCCGTAATAAGGCCTTTGATTGGGCCATCGTGACTGCTGAGGATCTGGGAGAACGCATCCAAGCTTTGGCGATAGCCATGGCAGAGCTTGTGGGCGTCGAGGAGGTCGACAGGGGTGCATAGCCATAGGGGGCGCCACCGCCGGGAAAGGGCGGCTGTCCTCGCCCGATATTTGATTGGGAGGAGGGAAAGGGCAGCTGTCCTCGTCGGGGAGGTTGTTGATGAAGTCTAGGCCTGCTAGAGTCGCTTGCGGTTCTTTCTGGACCCGCCTCCGCTTGTTGGCAGCCTTGTTCTCCACCTCGTCGGCGGCGACGGAAACCTCTGTCACCATATTCACACCGTGCTCCAGTGCTTCAACAGCCCCGGCGTAGCCACTCCCTCCGATGGGGCCCTTCGGTGGCATCCTCGTACACTGACGGCTTTCAGGACTCAGAGCGGCGTCGAGGATTGATAACCCACAAGTATAGGGGATCGCAATAGTTTTTGATGGTAGAGTATTCAACCCAAATTTATTGATTCGACATAAGGGGAGCCAATGAACATTCTCAAGTATTAACAGTTGAGTTGTCAATTCAACCGCACCTGAAAGACTTAATATCTGCAACAAAGTAATATGGAAGTAACGATAATGGTGGCAAAAGTAACAGTAGTACTTTTTGTAGTGATTGTAACAGTGACAACGAAAAAGTAACTAAGCAAAGATCAATTTGTGAAAAGCTCGTAGGCAATGGATCAGTGATGGATAATTATGTCAGATGCAATTCCTCATGCAACAGTTATAACATAGGGTGACTGTCGGTGTCAAAACCGGCGGATCTCGGGTAGGGGGTGTTGGGGAACGTAGCAGAATTGTAAAATTTTCTACGCATCACCAGGATCAATCTATGGAGTCATCTAGCAATGATGGAGAGAGGAGTGCATCTACATACCATTGTAGATCACGAGCGGAAGTGTTCAAGAGAACCGGGTTGATGAAGTCGTACTCGACGTGATCCAAATCACCGAAGATCCTAGCGCCGAACGGATGGCACCTCCGCATTCAACACACGTACGGAGCGAGGACGTCTCCCGCGCCTTGATCCAGCAAGGAGGAGGGAGAGGTTTAGGAAGAGGGCTCCAACAGCAGCACGACGGCGTGGTGGTGGTGAAGCTGCAGTACTCCGGCAGGGCTTCGCCAAGCTCTTATGGAGGAGGAGAGGTGTTGGGGAGGGGAGGTGCTGCCCCTTGGATGTCATATGCAGCCCTCCCCTCACCCCTCTATTTATAGGGGAAGGGGGAAGGGGGCCGGCCCCCTCTAGATGAGATCTAGAGGGGGGGGGCAAGGGGAGGGGGGCTTGCACCCCAAGCAAGGGGCGCCCCCCTTAGGGCTTCCCCCCCAACCCTAGTCGCATGGGCCCTAGGGGGTGTGGTGCCCCAGCCCACTTGGGCTGGTTCCCTTCTCCATACAGCCCATAAGGCCCCCCGGAAGAGGTGGACCCTCCCGGTGGACCCCCGCAACCCCTCTGGTGGCCCCGGTACAATACCGATATGCCCTCGAACCTTTCCGGCGACCGTATGACAACTTCCCATATATAAATCTTTACCTCCGGACCAATCCGGAACTCCTCGTGACGTCCGGGATCTCATCCGGGACTCCGAACAACATTCGATAATCACATACAAGTCTTCTTAACAACCCTAGCGTCACCAAACCTTAAGTGTGTAGACCCTACGGGTTCGGGAGACACGCAGACATGACCGAGACGACTCTCCGGTCAGTAACCAACAGTGGGATCTGGATACCCATGTTGGCTCCCACATGCTCCACGATGATTTCATCGGATGAACCACGATGTCGAGGATTCAATCAATCCGTATACAATTCCCTTTGCCAATCGGTACGTTACTTGCCCGAGACTCGACCGTCGGTATCCCAATACCTTGTTCAGTCTCGTTACCGGCAAGTCACTTTACTCGTACCAAAATGCATGATCCCGTGATCAACCACTTGATCACATTGAGCTCATTATGATGATGCATTACCGAGTGGGCCCAGAGATACCTCTCTGTCATACGGAGTGACAAATCCCAGTCTTGATTCGTGCCAACCCAACAGACACTTTCGGAGATACCTGTAATGTACCTTTATAGTCACCCAGTTACGTTGTGACGTTTGGCACACCCAAGGCACTCCTACGGTATCTGGGAGTTGCACAATCTCATGGTCTAAGGAGATGATACTTGACATTCAGAAAAGCTAAACAAACGAACTATACGATCTTTGAGCTATGCTTAGGATTGGGTCTTGTCCATCACATCATTCTCCTAATGATGTGATCCCGTTATCAATGACATCCAATGTCCATAGTCAGGAAACCATGACTATCTAGAGGCTCACTAGGGACGTGTTGTGGTCTATGTATTTGTAACACCCTCGATGCGACTATAGCTCCCACATGTCGAGGCACGACTTAAAGACATAATCGCTTTGAAGGCATATGTCGCAAGTTAGGCAATCTTCACAACATCCCATGTAATAGAATAATAAAAGGGGAGAACATAGTTGGCTTACACTCACCACGTCAATCAAGTACATAAATAACATTACATCATCCAAACACTCATGGCCCGTCTACGGCGCCAAAATAAAAGAGAACCCAACATGCGACATGGTCCCAATCACCCCCAACTGGGCACCACTACTGATCATCGGGAAAGGAAACGTAGTATCGTTGAGAGTCTTCGTCGAACTCCCACTTGAGCTCATACGCGTCACCTGGAGAGGAATCATCAGGCCCTGCATCTGGTGTAATAATAATCTGTGAGCCACAGGGACTCAGCATCTCGCACCCTCGCGATCAAGACTATTTGAGCTTATAGGTAAGGCAAGGTAAAATATGAGTGGAGCTGCAGCAAGCGACTAGCAAATATGGGGGCTAACTTATTCGTAAAGAAGAGTGAGAAGAGGAGGCAAAGCACGAGCGAGAAACTAGAGAACAACCTGCGCAAACATTACTCCAACACCGTGTCCACTTCCCGGACTCCGCCGAGAAGAGGCCATCACGGTAACACACCCAGTTGATACATTTTAATTAATTAAGGTTCAAGTTATCTACAACCGGACATTAACAAATTCCCATCTGCCCATAACCACGGGCACGGCTTTCAAAAGTTCAATCCCTACAGGGGAGTCCCAACTTAGCCCATGACAAGCTCTCACGGTCAACGAAGGAATAGACCTCCTCCCAAGACGTTCCGATTAGACTCAGTATCTCGGTAACTCAAGACACTTCGACAGGTTAAAACAAGACCAGCAACACCGCCCGAATGTGCCGACAAATCCCGATAGGAGCTGCACATATCTCTTTCTCAGGGCACACTCAGATTGTCTTAGGTACGGGTAGGCCAGCCCAGAGTTGCCCCTGGTGGCC
>NC_041382.1:336998272-337000292 GCF_002162155.2 Triticum dicoccoides
AAAGAAAAGGCTAGGTGGAAAATGGTAAAACCAAGGTTGGGCATTGCTGGAAAAGCTTTAATCAAGGCGAAATATCAAGGGGTTCCCATTATAACCCAACCGCGTAAGGAACGCAAAATCCGGGAACATAACACCGATATGACGGAAACTAGGGCGGCAAGAGTGGAACAAAACACTAGGCGAGAGGCCGAGCCTTCCACCCTTTACCAAGTATATAGATGCCTTAATATAACATGGCAATATAGTGATATCCCAACAAGTAAATAGATGTTCCAACAAGGAACGGCCTCCAATCTTCACCTGCAACTAGCAACGCTATAAGAGGGGCTGAGCAAAGCGGTAACATTGCCAAACAACGGTTTGCTAGGATAATGGTGGGTTAGAGGTTTGACATGGCAATTTAGGAGGCTTTCAAGCAAGTGGTAGACATCGTAGAAATGGCATAGCAAAAGAGCGAGCAAACTAGCATAGCAAAGATAGTAGTGATTTCGAGGGTATGATCATCTTGCCTGCACAGTTGTTAGAGTTGACTGGATCCTCACAAGCAAACTCAACGGGCTCCTCGGTAGCGAACTCGTCTCCCGGCTCTACCAAAACAAGACAAACAAGCAACAAGGATACAATCAACCACGTGCAAGGATCAAGCGATATGATGCAATGATGATATGCTATGCGGGATGTGATGCGGGATGTAAAATGCAAGATATGACAGGAAATGCATGAACCTGACCTCAACTTGGAAAACCAAGTGTGCCACTGGAAATATGGGATGAAATCGCTTGAAAACGATATAAAGAACGCCGGAATCGGAGTTACGGTTTGGAAATGGCAAGCGTTTCAAAAATGACACCGGTCTGCGATTTACAGCAAGTAGGCATCTAAATGCAACGAAATGAACATGCTGCAACCACCAAACATGACAAAAAAATACATGGCAGGGATGCCCACAAGATGATTAACAAAAGACTAGCACTGAGCCACGGCCAATTCATCCATTATGAGGTTCAAACAAGCATGGCAAAAACGCAAATGCAAAACAGATTCCAGACAGTGAAATTAACACTTGTCTGGAATTTCAGATCAGATAGCAATCTTCGGAGCAGCAAAACTACATTCTATAGGACCTTAACATGACAAAGAAAGACATGGCATGGAGCTACTCAACAAGCTTAACAAAAGTCCCTTAGTGACCTTGAGCCAAAAGGGATCACAAAATATACTAACAAGCACACGAACATAGCAAAAACATAATCAGTTCCCAGACTTAGTGAAAACTACTAAGTCCCTAAAAATAGGATTATCAAGTGCACCACTTTGCAAGCTTGCACAAGTCACCACACACATCCTAAAAATACATGGGCTGCACCTCTGGAAAGAATACAAAATCCTTAAGAAAACATATTAAGGACTCACAGGCATATCATGCACACAATAGTCATGACAAAAACGACAAAAGTCTAAGATGAACTAGCAGATCTGACAATTAACTCACGAAGCCCTCTTCTAACAGAATTTTGGGCATCAAGATGAACTCAAATGAGAATGATGCAATGTAATGAAATGATGTACTCATCGAGGCGAACATTTTGATATACTATATGCCCAAATCGGAGCTACGGATGCAAAGTTACGGCAGGTCAAAGTTCGCATAAAAATTAGGGTTCGGAGGGGAAAAGTCAACCGAGTGGAGTGGATCTCAAATCTGGATCGCACGCGGAACGAGGTTCACCGGGGTTCCTGCACTGTTCACCGCCGGAGTTGGGGAAGCTCGCCGGAGCTCGGATCCGAGGTGGAGGAGGGGGGCCGGCAAGGCGGCGGTGGTGAGGACGGTGGCGGCCGGGCGGCGCCGGCCTGGGGCGGCATGGAGGCGGCGAGGGGCGGCCGGGCCCCGAGGCGAGGTGGCGGCCGGCGATGGCGGCCCGTGGCAGCGCCGGAGTTGGGCGAGGCGGCGGCGGAAGGAGGCGCGGGGCGCGACCCGGGGTGGCGGCGTCGGGGGCCGGCTTGGGCCTTCGGGCCCGGC
>NC_041382.1:337000693-337068521 GCF_002162155.2 Triticum dicoccoides
GGGGAGCAGGGCGGACACGTCCGGCTCGTGCGGACATTGTCCGGCGGCGGCGGAGAGGTTTTTTTTTAGGGTTGGATGGGGAGAGAATCCGAGATTTGGAATGGGGGTGTATATATAGGCATAGAGGGAGCTGGGAGAGTCCAAATGAGGTGCGGTTTTCGGCCACGCGATCATGATCGAACGCTCTAGGACATGGAGCAGAGTTTGGTGGGTTTTGGGCCAAATTGGAGGGGTGTTTGGCTGCAACACACACGAGGCCTTTTCGGTCCCTCGGTTAACCGTTGGAGTACCAAACGAAGTCCAAATGACACAAAACATGACAGGCGGTCTACCGGTAGTAAACCAAGGCCGCTTGGCAAGTCTTGGTGCAATCCGTAAATGTCTAATCCCCACACACGAAAGAAAGCTAGAAATGACCACCGGAGGAGAACGAAGTGCCGGAATGCAAAACGGACAATGGGGAAAATGCTCGAATGCAAGAGACAAACACATATGCAAGTGCAATGCACATGATGACATGATATGAGATGCATGACAACGACAACAAGACACGGAGACAAAACCTAAACCCGAGGAAATAAAATAACTTAACGCCGGAAACGGCAAGAGTTGGAGTACAAATAGGGAAAGTTACATCCGGGGTGTTACAGTATTCACACATGTATTACGATTTCCGGATAACACAATTATAGTATGAACAATAGACAATTATCATGAACAAAGAAATATAATAATAACCATTTTATTATTGCCTCTGGGGCATATTTCCAACAGTCTCCCACTTGCACTAGAGTCAATATTCTAGTTACATTGTGATGAATCGAACACCCATGCAGTTCTGGTGTTGATCATGTTTTGCTCTAGGGAGAGGTTTAGTCAACGGATCTGCCACATTCAGGTCCGTATGTACTTTACAAATCTCTATGTCTCCATTTTGAACACTTTCACGAATGGAGTTGAAGCGACGCTTGATATGCCTGGTCTTCCTATGAAACCTGGGCTCCTTGGCAAGGGCAATAGCTCCAGTGTTGTCACAGAAGAGAGTCATCGGGCCCGACGCATTGGGTATGACTCCTAGGTCGGTAATGAACTCCTTCACCCAGACTGCTTCTTGTGCTGCCTCCGAGGCTGCCATGTACTCCGCTTCACATGTAGATCCCGCCACAACGCTTTGCTTGCAACTGCACCAGCTTACTGCCCCACCATTCAAAATATACATATCCGGTTTGTGACTTAGAGTCATCCAGATCTGTGTCGAAGCTAGCATCGACGTAACCCTTTATGACAAGCTCTTCGTCACCTCCATAAATGAGAAACATGTCCTTAGTCCTTTTCAGGTACTTCAGGATATTCTTGACCGCTGTCCAGTGTTCCATGCCGGGATTACTTTGGTACCTTCCTACCAAACTTACGGCAAGGTTTACATCAGGTCTAGTACACAGCATAGCATACATGATAGACCCTATGGCCGAGGCATAGGGGATGACACTCATCTTTTCTCTATCTTCTGCCGTGGTCGGGCATTGAGCCGTGCTCAATCTCGTACCTTGCAATACAGGCAAGAACCCCTTCTTTTATTGATCCATTTTGAACTTCTTCAATATCTTGTCAAGGTACGTACTTTGGGAAAGACCAATGAGGCGTCTCGATCTATCTCTATAGATATTGATGCCTAATATATAAGCAGCTTCTCCAAGGTCCTTCATTGAAAAACACTTGTTCAAGTAGGCCTTTATGCTTTCCAAGAATTCTATATCATTTCCCATCAATAGTATGTCATCCACATACAATATGAGAAATGCTACAGAGCTCCCACTCACTTTCTTGTAAATGCAGGCTTCTCCATAAGTCTGCATAAACCCAAACGCTTTGATCATCTCATCAAAACAAATGTTCCAACTCCGAGATGCTTGCACTAGCCCATAACGGTTGGAGCTTGCACACCTTGTCAGCATTCTTAGGACCGACAAAACCTTCTAGCTGCATCATATACAATTCTTGCTTAAGGAAACCATTAAGGAATGTCGTTTTGACATCCATTTGCCATATCTCATAATCATAGGATGCGGCAATTCCTAACATGATTCGGACGGACTTCAGCTTTGCTACGGGTGAGAAAGTCTCATCGTAGTCAACCCCTTGAACTTGTTGATAACCCTTAGCGACAAGCCGAGCTTTATAGATGGTCACATTACCATCCACGTCTGTCTTCTTCTTAAAGATCCATTTATTTTCTATGGCTCGCCGATCGTCGGGCAAGTCAGTCAAAGTCCATACTTCGTTTTCATACATGGATCCTATCTTGGATTTCATGGCTTCCATCCATTTGTCGGAATCCGGGCCCGCCATCGCTTCTTCATAGTTCGAAGGTTCACCGTTGTCTAACAACATGATTTCCAAGACAGGGTTGCCGTACCACTCTGGTGCGGAACGTGTCCTTGTGGACCTACGAAGTTCAGTAGCAACTTGATCTGAAGTTTCATGATCATCATCATCAACTTCCTCTCTAGTCGGTGCAGGCACCTTAGGAACATTTTCTTGAGCTGCGCCACTTACCGGTTCAAGAGGTAATACTTCATCAAGTTCTACTTTCCTCCCACTTATTTCTTTCGAGAGAAACTCTTTCTCTAGAAAGGATCCATTCTTGGCAACAAAGATCTTGCCTTCGGATCTGAGGTAGAAGGTATACCCAAAAGTTTCTTTAGGGTATCCTATGAAGATGCATTTTTCCGACTTGGGTTCGAGCTTTCCAGGTTGAAGTTTCTTGACATAAGCATCGCATCCCCAAACTTTTAGAAATGACAGCTTAGGTTTCTTCCCAAACCATAATTCATACGGTGTCATCTCAATGGATTTCGATGGAGCCCTATTTAAAGTGAATGCGACAGTCTCTAAAGCATAGCCCCAAAATGACAGCGGTAAATTGGTAAGAGACATCATAGATCGCACCATATCCAATAGAGTGCGATTACGACATTCGGACACACCATTACGCTGAGGTGTTCCAGGCGGCGTGAGTTGTGAAACTATTCCACATTTTCTTAAGTGTGTGCCAAATTCGTGACTCAAGTATTCACCCCCATGATCTGATCGCAAGAACTTGATTTTCTTGTCACGTTGATTCTCAACCTCACTCTGAAATTCCGTGAACTTTTCAAAGGTCTCAGACTTGTGTTTCATTAAGTAGACATACCCATATCTACTCAAGTCATCAGTGAGGGTGAGAACATAACGATAGCCACCGCAAGCCTCAACACTCATTGGACCGCACACATCAGTATGTATGATTTCCAATAAGTTGGTTGCTCGCTCCATTGTTCCTGAGAACGGAGTCTTGGTCATTTTACCCATGAGGCATGGTCCGCACGTGCAAATGATTCGTAATCAAGAGACTCTAGAAGTCCATTCCCGACGCGCATCGTCACCTCGTCCTTCGCCAGTCTCCGTTTATTCCGCAGCTCCTGCTTTGAGTTACAAATGTGAGCAACCGCACCGGTATCAAATACCCAGGAGCTACTACGAGTACTGGTAAGGTACACATCAATTACATGTATATCACATATACCTTTCGTGTTGCCGGCCTTCTTATCCGCTAAGTATTTGGGGCAGTTCCGCTTCCAGTGACCACTTCCCTTGCAATAAAAACACTCAGTCTCGGGCTTGGGTCCATTCTTTGGTGTAACACCCTCGATGCGACTATAGCTCCCACGTGTCGAGGCACGACTTAGAGACATAATCGCATTGAAGGCATATGTCGCAAGTAAGGTAATCTTTACACATCCCATGTAATATAATAATAAAGGGGAGATAACATAGTTGGCTTACACTCGCCACGTCAATCAAGGTACATAAATAACATTACATCATCCAAACACTCATGGCCCGACTACGGCGCCAAAATAAAAGATAACCCAACAAGTGACACGGTCCCGATCACCCCCAACTGGGCACCACTACTGATCGTCAGGAAAGGAAACATAGTAACGTTGAGAGTCCTCGTCGAACTCCCACTTGAGCTCGAGCGCGTCACCTAGACCGGAATCATCAGGCCCTGCCACAGGGACTCAGCAATCTCGCACCCTCGCGATCAAGACTATTTAAGCTTATAGGTAAGGCAAGGTAAATTATAGGTGGAGCAGTAGCAAGCGACTAGCATATATGGTGGCTAACCTGTTCGCAAAAGAGAGCGAGGAGAGGAGGCAAAGCGCGAGCGATAAACTAGAGATCAACCTGCGCAAACATTACTCCAACACTGTTTCCACTTCCCGGACTCCACCGAGAAGAGGCCATCACGGTAACACACTCAGTTGATTCATTTTAAATAAGTTAAGGTTCAAGTTGTCTACAACCGGACATTAACAAATTCCCATCTGCCCATAACCGCGGGCACGGCTTTCAAAAGTTCAAATCCCTGCAGGGAGTCGCAACTTAGCCCATGACAAGCTCTCACGGTCAACGAAGGAATAGACCTCCTCCCGAGACATTCCGATCAGACTCGGTACCTCGGTTCTTCAAGACACTTCGACAGGTTAAAACAAGACCAGCAACACCGCCCGAATGTGCCGACAAATCCCAATAAGAGCTGCACATATCTTGTTCTCAGGGCACACTCAGATGAGACATCCTATGAGTAAAACCAACCCTCAAGTTGCCCCGAGGTGGCCCCGCAGTCTACTCGGTTCGGACCAACACTCAGGGGAGCACTGGCCCGGGGGGGGGGGGGTTTAAATAAGATGACCCTCGGGCTTCGGACACCCAAGGGAAAAAGAGGCTAGGTGGCAAATGGTAAAACCAAGGTTGGGCATTGCTGGAAAAGCTTTAATCAAGGCGAGCTATCAAGGGGTTCCCATTATAACCCAACCGCGTAAGGAACGCAAAATCCGGGAACATAACACCGATATGACGGAAACTAGGGCGGCAAGAGTGGAACAAAACACTAGGCGAGAGGCCGAGCCTTCCACCCTTTACCAATTGTATAGATGCATTAATATAACAAGATAAAATAATGATATCCCAACAAGTAAATAAATGTTCCAACAAGGAACGGTCTCCAATCTTCACCTGCAACTAGCAACGCTATAAGAGGGGCTGAGCAAAGCGGTACCATAGCCAATCAACGGTTTGCTAGGACATGGTGGGTTAGAGGTTTGACATGGCAATTTGGGGGGCTTGAAAGCAAATGGTAGGCATCGTAGCATTGGCATAGCAAAAGAGCGAGCAATCTAGCATAGCAAAGATAGTAGTGATTTCGAGGGTATGATCATCTTGCCTGCAAAAAGTTGTCAGAGTTGACTGGATCCTCGAAAGCAAACTCAACGGGCTCCTCGTTAGCAAACTCGTCTCCCGGCTCTACCCAAACAAGACAAACAAGCAACAAGGACACAATCAACCACGTGCAAAGCTCAAACAACATGATGCAAGGATGGTATGCTATGCGGGATGCGATGCGGGATGCATATGCAAGATGTGATAGGAATGCAAGATCCTGGCCTCAACTTGTAAATCCAAGTGTGCCACTGGAAAGGTGAGATGAAATCGCTTGAAAACGATATAAAGAATGCCGGAATCGGAGTTACGGTTTAGAAATGGCAAGCAAAACAAATATGACACCGGTCTGCGATTTACAGCAAGTAGCCACATAAATGCAATGAGATGAACATGCTACAGCACCCCAAACATGGCAACAAAATACATGGAAGGGATGCACTCAAGATGCTTAACAAAAGTCTAGCACTGAGCTATGGCCAAATCATACATTAACAGGTTCAAACAAGCATGGCAAAAATGCATATGGTAAACAGATCTCAGACTTAGTGAAATTAACACTTGTCTGGAATTTCAGATCAGATAGCAATCTTCGGAGCAGCAAAACTACATTCTACAGGACCTGAACATGGTAAAGTAAAACATGGCATGGAGCTACTCAAAGATCTTCACAAAAGTCCCTTAGTGACCTTGAGCCAAAAGGGATCAGAAAATACAATTGCAAGCATGTGAACATGGCAAAAACATAATTAGATCACAGACTTAGTGAAAACTGGAGCATACTGAAAACAGATATCAAGTAGGCATGTTTACAAGCGCGATGCACTCACTACGGAGCAAGTCACGACAATCTCAGCATACATCCATCAAGAATACACAAAATGCAAGCTAGACATGGCAAGAACAATAGCATAGCATGCACGGGTCAACTACAACATCATCGGCGAAACTGCAAACAAGTTGACAATCTGCCCGGATTCACAAAGTAGCAAAAGTAGAGATCGATTGACTCAAGCTAGGGTCCTCCATAATTGCAAACAAATACATGGATGGATAGAGCACTACTAGATTAAAAAACATCCTTACTGATCATCCTCAAAAGAGGCACGTATCACTCGGAAACAACAAGAACATATGGCCACATGAGATAAACAGCTCAAGGATTTAGTGGAATTCCTAAGTCCCTGAAATCAGAATTCCAAGTGCCTCACTTTGCAAGCTTGCACTAGTCACCACACACATCATAAAAATACATGCGTTGCACCTCAAACTTCGGAAACCAAATTGGGAAAGTCATATCCGGGGTGTTACATTTGGCTTCTTCCCGGCAGCTTGCTTACCGGGCGCAGCAACTCCCTTGCCGTCCTTCTTGAAGTTCTTCTTACCCTTGCCTTTCTTGAACTTAGTGGTTTTATCAACACTTGATGCTCCTTTTTGACTCCTACCTCTGCTGATTTCAGCATTGAATATACCTCAAGAATGGTCTTTTCCATCCCCTGCATATTGAAGTTCATCACAAAGCTCTTGTAGCTCAGTGGAAGCGAATGAAGGATTCTGTCAATGACCGCGTCATCCGGGAGATTAACTCCCAGTTGAGTCAAGCGGTTATACAACCCAGACATTTTGAGTATCTGCTCACTAACAGAACTATTTTCCTCCATCTTACAGCTGAAGAACTTGTCGGAGACTTCATATCTCTCGACCCGGGCATGAGCTTGAAAAACCATTTTCAGCTCTTCAAACATCTCATATGCTCCGTGTCTCTCAAAACGCTTTTGGAGCCCCGGTTCTAAGCTGTAAAGCATGCCACACTGAACGAGGGAGTAATGATCAGCACGTGACTGCCAAGCGTTCATAATGTCTTGGTTCTCTGGGACAGGTGCATCACCTAGCGGTGCTTCTAGGACATAATCTTTCTTGGCAGCTATGAGGATGATCCTCAGGTTCCGGACCCAGTCCGTATAGTTGCTGCCATCGTCTTTCAGCTTGGTTTTCTCTAGGAACGCGTTGAAGTTGAGGACAATATGGGCCATTTGATCTACAAGACATATTGTAAAGATTTTAGACTAAGTTCATGATAATTGAGTTCATCTAATCAAATTATTCAATGAACTCCCACACAGATAGACATCCCTCTAGTCATCTAAGTGAAACATGATCCGAGTCAACTAGGTCGTGTCCGATCATCACGTGAGACGGACTAGTCAACATCAGTGAACATCTTCATGTTGATCATATCTTCTATACGACTCATGCTCGACCTTTCGGTCTTCTGTGTTCCGAGGCCATGTCTGTACATGCTAGGCTCGTCAAGTCAATCTAAGTGTATTGCGTGTGTAAATCGGGCTTACACCCGTTGTATTCGAACATTAGAATCTATCACACCCGATCATCACGTGGTGCTTCGAAACAACGAACCTTTGCAACGGTGCATAGTTAGGGGGAACACTTTCTTGAAATTATTACGAGGGATCATCTTATTTAAGCTACCGTCGTTCTAAGCAAATAAGATGCAAAACATGATAAACATCACATGCAATCAAATAGTGACATGATATGGCCAATATCATTTGCTCCTTTTGATCTCCATCTTCGGGGCTCCATGATCATCGTTGTCACCGGCATGACACCATGATCTCCGTCATCATGATCTCCATCATCGTGTCTTCTTGAAGTTGTCTCGTCATCTATTACTTCTACTACTATGGCTAACGCTTTAGCAATAAAGTAAAGTAATTACATGACGTTTATGTTGACACGCAGGTCATAAATAAATAAAGACAACTCCTATGGCTCCTGCCGGTTGTCATACTCATCGACATGCAAGTCGTGATTCCTATTACAAGAACATGATCATCTCATACATCACATATATCATTCATCACATCCTTTGGCCATATCACATCACAAAACACTTGCTGCAAAAACAAGTTAGACGTCCTCTAATTGTTGTTGCAAGTTTTTACGTGGCTGCTATAGGATTCTAGCAAGAACGTTTCTTACCTACGCCAAAACCACAACGTGAATTGCCAATTTCTATTTACCCTTCATAAGGACCCTTTTCATCGAATCCGATCCGACTAAAGTGGGAGAGACAGACACCCGCCAGCCACCTTATGCAACTAGTGCATGTCAGTCGGTGGAACCGGTCTCACGTAAGCATACGTGTAAGCTTGGTCCGGGCCACTTCATCCCACAATGCCGCCGAATCAAGATAAGACTAGTAACGACAAGATAATTGACAATATCGATGCCCACAACTGCTTTGTGTTCTACTCGTGCATAGTAACTACGCATAGACCTAGCTCCGATACCACTGTTGGGGAACGTAGCAGAATTTTAAAATTTTCTATGCATCACCAAGATCAATCTATAGATTTATCTAGCAACGCTAGAGAGAGGAGTGCATCTACATACCCTTGTAGATCACGAGCGGAAGCGTTCAAGAGAACCAGGTTGATGGAGTCGTACTCGACGTGATCCAAATCACCAAAGATCCTAGCGCCGAACGGACGGCACCTCCGTGTTCAACACACTAATGGAGCGAGGACGTCTCCCGCGCCTTGATCCAGCAAGGAGGAAGGAGAGGTTGAGGAAGAGGGCTCCAACAGCAGCACGACGGCGTGGTGGTGGTGAAGCTGCAGTACTCCGGCAGGGCTTCGCCAAGCTCTTATGGAGGAGGAGAGGTGTTGGGAAGGGGAGGGGCTGCGCCTTGGATGTCGTATGCAGCCCTCCACTCACCCCTCTATTTATAGGGGAAGGGGGAAGGGGGTCGGCCCCCTCTAGATGAGATCTAGAGGGGGGGCGGCCAAGGGGAGGGGGGCTTGCCCCCCAAGCAAGGGGGCGCCCCCTTAGGGTTTCCCCCAACCCTAGGCGCATGGGCCCTAGGAGGGTGTGGCGCCCTAGCCCACTTGGGCTCGTTCCCTTCTCGATACAACCCATAAGGCCCCCCGGAAGAGGTGGACCCTCCCGGTGGACCCCCGGAACCCCTCCGGTGGCCCCGGTACAATACCGATATGCCCCCAAACCTTTCCGGCGACCGTATGACAACTTCCCATATATAAATCTTTACCTCCGGACCAATCCAAAACTCCTCGTGACGTCCGGGACTCCGAACAACATTCGGTAATCACGTACAAGTCTTCCTAACAACCCTAGCATCACCGAACCTTAAGTGTGTAGACCCTACGGGTTCGGGAGACATGCAGACATGACCGAGACGACTCTCCGGTCAATAACCAACAGCGGGATCTGGATACCCATGTTGGCTCCCACATGCTCCACGATGATCTCATCAGCTGAACCACGATGTCAAGGATTCAATCAATCCGTATACAATTCCCTTTGGCAATCGGTACGTTACTTGCCAGAGACTCGATCGTCGGTATCCCAATAGCTTGTTCAGTCTCGTTACCGGCAAGTCACTTTACTCGTACCGTAATGCATGATCCCGTGGTCAACCACTTGATCACATTGAGCTCATTATGATGATGCATTACCGAGTGGGCCCAGAGATACCTCTCCGTCATACGGAGTGACAAATCCCAGTCTCGATTCATGCAAACCCAACAGACACTTTCGGAGATACCTGTAATGTACCTTCATAGTCACCAAGTTACGTTGTGATGTTTGGCACACCCAAGGCACTCCTACGGTATCCGGGATTTGCACAATCTCATGGTCTAAGGAAATGATACTTGACATTTAGAAAAGCTACAGCAAACGAACTATACGATCTTTGAGCTATGCTTAGGATTGCGTCTTGTCCATCACATCATTCTCCTAATGATGTGATCCTGTTATCAATGACATCCAATGTCCATAGTCAGGAAACCATGACTATCTTTTGATCAATGAGCTAGTTAACTAGAGGCTCACTAGGGACGTGTTGTGGTCTATGTATTCACACAAGTATTACGATTTCCGGATAACACAATTATAGCATGAACAATAGACAATTATCATGAACAAAAAAATATAATAATAACCATTTTATTATTGCCTCTAGGGCATATTTCCAACAGGGGGTCCCGAACTGTGCGTCTAAGGCGGATGGTAACAGGAGGCAGGGGACACGATGTTTTACCCAGGTTCGGGCCCTCCTGATGGAGGTAAAACCCTACGTCCTACTTGATTTATTCTTGATGATATGAGTATTACAATAGTTGATCTACCACGAGATCAGAGAGGCTAAACCTTAGAAGCTAGCCTATGGTATGATTGTATATTGTCCTACGGACTAAAACCCTCCGGTTTATATAGACACCGGAGGGGGCTAGGGTTACACAAGGTCGGTTACAAAGGAGGAGATATACATATCCGTATTGCCTAGCTTGCCTTCCACGCCAAGTAGAGTCCCATCCGGACACGAGACAAAGTCTTCAATCTTGTATCTTCATAGTCCAACAGTCCGGCCAAAGGATATAGTCCAGCTGTCCGGAGACCCCCTAATCCAGGACTCCCTCAGTAGCCCCTGAGCCAGGCTTACGATGAGTCCGGCGCGCAGTGTTGTCTTCGGCATTGCAAGGCGGGTTCCTCCTCCGAATACACCAGGGAAGAATTTGAATACAAGGATAGTGTGCGACCCTACAAAATAAGTTCCACATACCACCGTAGAGAGAATAATATTTCCACAAATCTAATATGCTGACATGTTTTGGCAACATGACATTATGCCATGGCCCGGTGATTATTCGAAATGTTTTTCTTTAACCAGCCCCGCACATAACGCGAGGCAGTTTCTTGACACATCTTGTCAAAGCAGAGATCGTGTCCCCCTTATTACAGGATTCTCATCAATACTTTCGTGGGTAACCCAACCGCGCCTAGGACTCCTAGACTTTAGGCAAGTCCCAAACGGCCACGAGGAGGACACTTGATATTTACCCTCTTTATAAAGGGTCAAGGTTTTTACTTTTTTCCTCCCGTTCTCAAATCGAATCCTTCCCCCGCCTCGAGTTCTAACACCCAAAGCTCAGTTCAGGTGCTTCGGACCTTCAATCATGTCCGAATCTAGTCTCCAGGGCCGGTGGATGCCCTCCTCCATCACGAAAGAGGATATCAAGAAGTTGAGGGGGGCAAGATACTTGACCGCCAAAGTTTCGCATCGGCTGCCTACCCGAGGGCAGGTCGTCCCTACTCCTGAAACCAATGAAGACGTTGTATTCATCTCCCACTTCCTCCGAGGACTAGGCCTCACTCTGGATCCCTTCATTAGGGGTTTGATGTTCTATTACGGGCTTGATTTCCACGACCTAGCCCCGGATTCCTTTCTCCACATCTCGACATTTATTGTCGTATGTGAGGCCTTGCTCCGCATTACCCCTCACTTCGGCCTGTGGCTCAAGACCTTTGATGTGAAGCCGAAGACAGTCGAGGGGCAGTACACAACATGCGGGGGTGCATTAATAAGCAAGATTGCCGGAGCTCCATGGCCAAAAGGTTCCTTTCGAGAGGTGTCCGAAATATGGCAATGGGAATGGTTCTACATCACCGCTCCCAGAAGTGCCAAGTGGCTAGCTTCCCCCACCTTTCGCTCGGGCCCTCCACCACAACTGATGTCATGGATCAGCAGGGGGTTGAGCTGGGGTCCAGCCAAGGATGTGCCCATACTGCAGAGCCGCATCCGGGATCTCTTCGAGGGAGATTTTAGTTTGGTTATGGTAGTGAAAGTCATGCTAGTTCGTCAAGTCCAGCCTTGCAAACACCGACCCCTCCGCTTGTGGGAATTCAACCCAGAAGGACCACACGCTATTCAGAATTTCCTCGGCCTGACGCACGAGGAGATGTACAAGTCGTTCTTCGGACCCCAGATAGAGTGTCCGGACACCTCCGAGGACGTGGGTCTGAGCAGCAACCGCACCGCGGCCCAAGTAAGTAATCCTCTAGCCGAACACACTGTCTTTCTTTTATCATGACATCATTCTGAAGGATCGCTCTTTGACCAGGACTGGATAACAAAGGCGAAGATGATCCGGTGTTCGACTCCCCTTCCTGAAGGCTTGGAAAATCTAGTGCTGGAATAGATGCTCGAGCCAGCACCTTGCCTAGTGCCCTCAAAGGAAGATGAAGGGGGGAATAGAGAGGGCCAAAGCGGGCCTCCACCGCTACCTGTTCCAACCGAGGGAATGAGAACCTCCGTGAGGGAGGATAGCCAAGGGAAGGAATCTGACATTCCCTCGCCCCGGGGGAGGAAGAGGACTGCCTCTGATGATCTGGAAACCGAGGTTTCCAAACGGGAGAAGAAAACTCCACCAGAGGGTCCCACCTCGGAGGGTGCTCTTGCCGCACAAAGTCCGTGTGGGGATCATCCCTCTAACGAGCTGTAAGTAATCAAAAAGTAGTTAATAGTGAAGATATACTACCTTATGTCTGAGGAAGATATCCGAAGCATCTATCTTGCAGTTCGGATCTGAGTCCTTCTCAGCAGAGCTCGTCTTCGGGGGATCTTCTTCCGGAGATGATGGAGAGCGAAATACCTCCCCCGGACTCCCTGGCTCAAGAAGCGGGCGACCTTGAAGTGTCGTGACGGAGAGTTTCTCCGGATCCGGCAAGGCCAGAAGGTAATCCCGTGGTCACCCGAAGCCTTCAGTATCCGGCTCTTGAAGAGAGCAATCAAAAGAGTCCGCCACCACCTGGTATGCGGTCGCACGTACTGAAGGGTCTGCTAGAGCGAGCGACTATCTTAGAAGAGCACCGTACATTAATGTGTATGGTGATTGAAAGGATTTCGTCCGCCGAAAACGCGTTGCATGAAGCCTTTATGAGTCTACTGACGGGCTTTGAGGTACGTGGAATGATATTCATTTGTGGCAGTACCGCACATTTTTAGGTGCGCCCTGTGTAGATAGTAGCCCCTGAGACTCTGGTTGTCGTCGAGAATGGCGGCGAACAGAGGATCGTAGTCCCAGGTAATAACCAGACTGCCGTTATGTGCAGGTGTCTGAAGCTGCGGTGGCTAGCCGAACTTATGGGGTTGCCAAACTAAAGCGGCAACTAGATGCGGCGGATGCCGACATCGAGCTTGTTAACAAGCGGCTTGACGAGGCACAGGGTAGATGATATTTATAGTGAATGTCACATAGTAAGAGCAGCATGATGCTAGTATCTTTAATATGTTGTGACTGCAGATGGAGCTGACACCGTGGAGGCCCTGCGGGCAGAGCTTGCCCGAGCCAAGGATCAAGCAAGGAGTAGTGATGCGGCCGCTTTGAAGGCGGCCGAAGAGTTGAAAGCCGAGAAGGCCGCTCATAGCGAGAGCAAAGAGAAAATGGCCATAATGGCTATGAAGTTAAAAGACACTGCCGACCGCTGCGAGTTTCTTGAAGAAGAAAACCGGGGGAAGGCTACGGACCTTGGAAAGGCCACAACGGCGACCAAAGACACCCGCTCTGCAATGAGAGCGAAGAAGGAGGAACTGCATGAAGCCGGGGACATTGTGGTTGGCAAGCCCTTTATGCTGTGGAGGAAGTTCGGCCATCCGCGGTATGCCCCTCTGGATCGGCTGTGGAGTTCGGTCGACGCATATCTGGACTTAGCGGTGAGCGCTGTTGATGCAGCCGAATACTTCCGAGATCAGACAGATCGTGAAGTGGACAAGCTGTTCTGGTTGCAATTTAACGTTCCAGAGCGTCCGCTTCCATTGACTGATCAGCTTGCCGAATGGGCCGAACTCAATAGATTGTCCGGACTCGCCATGAGGTTTGTCGTGGATCATCTGTGGCCGGAAAGGCCAAAGCCGAATAGGTATTTTAGCCTGGTGCAACAGTTCCTTGGTGCGGTGCCGCGCATTAATGCGATGACGAGTTCGGCATGCATAGAAGGCTCACGGATGGCCTTGCCCATGTCAAAACATACTGGGCGGAGATGGATGCCACCACTGCCGCAGCGCAGGGTTCGGCCATAGGCCGGGTGGCTGCCGAGCACTATTTTGAAGAAGTTCTTGAGGGCGCTTGTACGATAGAGGCCCAGTTCTCGAAGAGTGTTATGTTTGAGTGACATGTATTCCCGTTGTAAAAACAACGGTTTATTGAATTTATCAAGGATGTATTTATACTTTTGCCCGAAAGTATTGTGACGCCTCCTGTGCGGCCGTTTATGTATACATGTATATAACCTGGAATATTGCAGTCGTCGGCTTCAACCCCCACACATATAATGTGGGGGTGTTCGCAGAAGACGCGTATTCACACTTAATCCAACGTCTTGGTCCTAATAAGGAGGTGATAGCGCAGCTAACTAGGCAACCGGACTATAATGCTTTAACACTTTCACTTAGCCATAGGAGTTTGACAGTGGGGCTACTATATAGCCCCTGGTGGCTCCGCACTCGTCCGGATTCAGGGTGCATACATGCCTGGCCGGGAAACGCCTGTCGTTAATGCGGAGGAATCCCGAAGATTCCAATAGGTCATTGAGTGGTTGACCAGTCTCACGCTATATCATGACAGTCAGTTTTCGGCTTTCTCTACTAAGGTGCTCGTCCGGATGAACCAAGGCACAATCGTAGTAGTTCTCCTGGTGCCGCCTTAGCTGATAGAGCGGAACGTAAGGCAGCAAAACACAGGAGCCGGGCAAACCCAACATTTGACCAAATACATGATTCGGAGCTGATGCATATAAGGCCAAACTCGCGACGCCAAACACTCCCTAAGGTATTCGGTCTTTGTGGTGTGAACCAGGTCTAAACAGTACCCTTTGTAATAAGCCCCTGGTGCCCAGGTACATGCATTATTCTGGCGTGGCCACATGCCAAGACGTCAGCATCCTTCTCGGTTGTACCGAGAATCCGAGGGATGTAAATCAACAAGAGATAGTAAAAAAGGTTCACGCAGGGTCTTAATCTACAAATAATCCTTGGAACGGATCCCTGCTGCACGTCTGCGCCTGTGTCTCCATTGTGCCGTATCCTGGACGGGTGTAGCACGATGGTCATCTGAAAAAGAGAGGAACTTAATTGAAAAGTTGTCGTGCAAAAGTTAAGTTATACTAAATAAACAATATATAGTTGAAAAATGAGTAAAGGTGAGCCTTATTGCCACTTTTACACGCGCGTTGAGCCCCTTGTATTGTAATAGGGGTGTAGCCATCAAACATGTATTCATTACATATAGGTGGGCCGGACTCGTCTAGCCGTGTCCGTGGTCTTAACGACCTGTCAAATGCTTGAGTTGGTGAGGCCATTTAGTGTTCGGCGGCCAAGGCGGCCGCGCCGTCTTCGGCGCGCAAGGAGCGCTCAATATTTCCATTTACTATAATGATGTCGTGTGGACCGGGCATCTTGAGCTTGAGGGAAGCGTAATGCGGTATTGCGTTAAAGCGAGCGAAAGCTTCGCGTCCGAGTAGTGCTTGATAGCCACTTTGGAACGGAGCGACATGGAAAGATAAGTTTTCACTGCGGAAGTTATCGGGGAAGCCGAATATGACCTCTAGTAGCAGGGAGCCCCTACAATGAGCCTCCGGGCCTGGCATTACTCCTTTAAAGGTAGCATTGCTGCGGTAAATTTTTGTTGGGTCTACCCCCATTTTGCGGACTGTGTCCTGATATATCAGATTTAAACTGCTGTCGCCATCCATCAAGACTCGGGTGAAGTTGTATCCGTCAATTATTGCATCTAATACCAAGGCAGCCCATCCTGCACGCCGGATACTTGCCGAGTCATCCCGATGGTCGAAGGTGATAGGTTGGGACGACCAGTGGCGGAGCTCCACGGTGATAGGCCCTGGGGCATGTTCCTCTAAAGGTGCTGCTTTGTTTCTCCCTTTTATCACGTGTAACACGTTGACTATTTTGACTTCTGGTGGGAATTTCTTCTGTTCCCCTGTGCTTTGCTTGCGAGGCTCATCCTCGTCTTCACTTGGTGTATCCTGCCCCTTGTGTTAGGCATTGAGCTTGCCGGACTGTTTGAAGACCCAACATTATCTGTGGGTATGAGTTGCAGGTTTATCAGGGGTGTTATGGATCTGACATATTTGGTCCAAAATTTCGTTTAGGCAACAATTCATCTCTGTTTCCTTTGGAGGGCGGCTTCTGCTGCCCTGGCCGAGAGCTTCTAAATCCGGCGTTTACCACTGTGCTCTTCGGGCTGTCTTCTTTATTCCGGTGCTTATTCTTGCTGCGTCGTGATTTCCCGTTTCCATCCCTGACTTCGGATGTACTTGGGTTGCTGGTGCTGCATCGGGCTAACCAGCTGTCCTTGCCCATGCAAAAACGGCTCATGAGGCCTGTTATTGCTGCCATTGTTCTTGGCTTTTCTTGACCGAGGTGTCTGGCAAGCCATTCGTCTCGAACACTATGCTTTCGGCGTCTGGACAGTCAACTATTTGGTTCTTTTTAGTGAGGAACCTGTTCCAAAGTTTTTGGGCTGACTCACCGGGCTGTTGAGTTATATGACTTAAATCATCTGCATCCGATGGTCGGACATATGTCCCTTGAAAATTTTCCTGAAAGGCGTCTTCAAGCTCTTCCCAGCTTCCGATGGAGTTTTCGGGGAGGCTTTTAAGCTAGTGCCGAGCTGGCCCTTTGAGCTTGAGGGGTAAGTACTTGATGGCGTGCAGATCATCTCCTCGAGCCATATGGATATGGAGGATGTAGTCCTCAGTCCACGCCCCAGGGTCTGTTGTTCCGTCGTACGCCTCTATGTTTACGGGTTTGAATGCCTCTGAAAATTCATGATCCAGCACCTCGTCGATGAAACATAGAGGGTGTGCGGCACCCCTGTATTTGGGTGTACCATGGTGTTCGGATGTTTGTTGTGTTGCATTGTATGTTGGAGCGCGCCTGCGTGGTCCAGAGATGGATCTGGTTGTGTCGTCCTTTTGATGCGAGCCCTTACACGGATCGCGTACTGGTCTAAGTGCAGTGTCGATTGCCGCTTTATGTTGGCTATGAGGTCGTCTATCCGACCGGATGGCCGTTTTATTTTTGAAGTGTGGAGGATCTAAGGCCTCCTCATCAAATTTAGGTAGCAACTTTCGCTTCGGATAGCTCTTGGTGTGGCGATTACTGCCGTATTTTGCTGTAGTGTTGAGTACTTCACTCCATTTGATTTTGAGTGTGTCTTGTGCAGCCTTAAGCCTTCACTTCTGTTTTTTCAGACCCCTCGCCGTTGCAACAAGCCTTTGGTGGGCATTATGTTGCTCCTGGCGCTTGTCCGGTGTGATGTCGTCTGGACGGTTATCTTCGACAGGGTTGGGTTGTTCGGCTTGATTTTCCGTGTTGCCGTGGTCGGGCAATGGTTCACCCTGCCCTAACGCTGGGTCTATGTGATCGTTATTTCTGCCGAGGCGGGATTTGGAGCGGCGTTTACGCCGCCGCTCTGAGTGCTTTTTGAGGGAACAACCCTTCGCAACGTCCTTCCGTTCCTCGTCGTTATTTTCTTTAGGTGTGTCCACCATGTATACGTCATGTGACGAAGTGGGCGTCCAGTGCCCTGTGGGCAGTGGTTCCTCTTCGCCTCCCGCATCGTCGTCCATACCGTCGATGTCTTCGGAGTCGAAGTCGAGCATGTCGGTTAAGTCATCGACAGTGGCTACTAAGTGGGTGGTGGGTAGGTGGCGAATTTCTTCGTCATCCGCATCCCAATCCTGCCGGATGTAGTTCGGCCAGGACTCTCCTGACAAGGAGAGAGACCTTAATGAGTTCAGTATGTCGCCAAGGGGCGTGTGCTGGAAAATATCCGCAGAGGTAAACTCCATGATCGGCACCCAATAGTATTCGATAGGAACGGGCGCAAGCGGTTCGGAGTCCGTGGCCGGAGAAGGATCCGACAGTTTGGCAACACGGCTCTCATGAAGGGTAAGGTCGATATTCGGATCGATCGCCGCTGAGGATACGACCTCCGTGACGGGGTCTATCCACCCGTTCATAGATGGCGCAACTGGCTCCGAATTGAGGCTCAGAGGGGCTATCGATGCGATCTCCTGAATACAGTCCGATGGTAGAGCTAAATCGTACTCATCGTGACCGCGTGGTGCACAAGGCAGGGGCTCGAATCCGTCGAAGATCAAGTCTCCGCGGATATCGGCCGCGTAGTTTAAGCTTCCAAACCTGACCTGACGGCCAGGGGCGTAACTTTCGATCTGCTCCAGATGGCCAAGCGAGTTGGCCCGCAGTGCGAAGCCGCCGAACACAAAGATCTGTTCGGGGAGAAAAGTCTCACCCTAGACTGCATCTCTATCGATGATCGTAGGAGCCATCAAGCCTAATGGCGACGACACAGAGGAACTCTCAATGAAAGCACCAATGTCGGTGTCAAAACCGGCGGATCTTGGGTAGGGCGTCCCGAACTGTGCATCTAAGGCAGATGGTAACAGGAGGTAGGGGACACGATGTTTTACCCAGGTTCGGGCCCTCTCGATGGAGGTAAAACCCTACGTCCTGCTTGATTTATTCTTGATGATATGAGTATTACAAGAGTTGATCTACCACGAGATCGGAGAGGCTAAACCCTAGAAGCTAGCCTATGGTATGATTGTATATTGTCCTACGGACTAAAACCCTCCAGTTTATATAGACACTGGAGGGGGCTAGGGTTACACAAGGTCGGTTACAAAGGAGGAGATATACATATCCATATTGCCTAGCTTGCCTTCCATGCCAAGTAGAGTCTCATCCGGACACGATACGAAGTCTTCAATCTTGTATCTTCATAGTCCAACAGTCCAGCCAAAGGATATAGTCCGGCTGTCCGGAGACCCGCTAATCCAGGACTCCCTCAGTGACACAAAACTAGCTCCAATTCAGAAATGTAATGTAGGCATGTATTCCGAATATAGTCATATGTGCTTATGGAGAAGAACTTGCATGACATCTTTTGTCCTACCCTCCTGTGGCAGTGGGGTCCTATTGGAAACTAAGGGATACTAAGGTCTCCTTTTAATAGAGTGCCAGACCAAAGCATTAACACTTAGTGAATACATGAACTCCTCAAACAACGGTCATCACCGGGAGTGGTCCCGATTTTTGTCACTTAGGGGTTACCAGATCATAACACATAGTAGGTGACTATTGACTTGCAAAATAGGATCAAGAACTCACATATATTCATGAAAACATAATAGTTTCAGATCTGAAATCATGGCACTTGGGCCCTAGTGACAAGCATTAAGCATAGAAAAGTCATAGCAACATCTATCTTAGAACATAATGGATACTAGGGATCAAACCCTAACAAAACTAACTTGATTAGATGATAAATCTCATCCAACCCATCACCGTCCAGCAACCCTACGATGGAATTACTCACGCACGGCGGTGAGCATCATGAAATTGGTGATGGAGGAAGGTTGATGATGACGATGGCGACAGATTCCCCTCTCCGAGGCCCCGAACGGACTCCAGGTCAGCCCTCCCGAGAGAGATTAGGGCTTGCCAGCAGCTCCGTAACGTAAAATGTGATGAATCCTTCTCTCTGATTTTTTTTCTCCCCGAACATGAATATATAGAGTTGGAGTTGACGTCGGTGGAGCCTCAGGGGGCCCACGAGGCAGGGGGCGCGCCCCAGGGGGGGCATCCACCCTCATGGACAGGGTATGGGCCCCTGGTGTTGATTCTTTCGCCAGTATTTTTTATAAATTCCAAAACGTGTCTCTGTAAATTTCCAGATTATTCTGAGAACTTTTATTTTTGCACAAAAATAACACCATGGCAATTCTACTGAAAGCAGCATTAGTCTGGATTAGTTCCATTCAAATCATGCAAGTTAGAGTCCAAAACAAGGTCAAAAGTTTTTGGAAAAGTAGATACGTTGTAGACGTATCAACTCCCCCAAGCTTAAACCTTTGCTTGTCCTCAAGCAATTCAGTTGAAAAACTGAGAGTGATAAAGACAAACTTTTGCAAACTCTATTTGATCTTGTTGTTGCAAATATGTAAAGCCAGCATTCGAGTTTCTAGCAAAGATTATCAACTAACCATATTCACAATAACATTTAGGTCTCATGTTTACTCATATCAATGACATAATCAACTAGCGAGCAATAATAATAAATCTCCGATGACAACACTTTCTCAAAACAATCATAATATGATATAACAATATGGTATCTTGCTAGCCCTTTCTGAGACCGCAAAACATAAATGCAGAGCACCCCTGAAGATCAAGGACTGACTAAACATTGTAATTTGAAAAGAGATCCATTCACAGTCATACTCAATGTAAATTAATAGTAATGCATGAACATGACAGCAGTGCTCTCCAACTGGTGCTTTTTAATAAGAGGATGATGACTCAACCCAAAAGTAAATAGATAGGCCCTTCGCAAAGGGAAGTAGGGATTTGTAGAGGTGCTAGAGCTCGAGTTTTGAAATAGAGATAAATAATATTTTGAGTGGCATACTTTCATTGTCAACATAAAAACCAAGAGATATTGATATCTTCCATGCTACACACATTATAGGCGGTTCACAAACAGAATGGTAAAGTTTATACTCCCCCCACCACCAACAAACATCAATCCATGGCTTGTTCGAAACAACGGGTGCCTCCAACTAACAACAATCCTGGGGGAGTTTTGTTTGTAATTATTTTAATTTAAGAATGGGACTAGGCATCCCGGTTACCAGCCATTTTCTCGTGAATGATGAGTGGAGTCCACTCATCTTGAGAATAGCCCACCTAGCATGGAAGATATAGACAGCCCTAGTTGATACATGAGATATTCGAGCATACAAAACAGAATTTCATTTGAAGGTTTAGAGTTTGGCACATACAAATTTACTTGGAACGGAAGGTAGATACCGCTTATAGGAAGGTATGGTGGAGTAATATGGAATAACTATGGTGTTTATGGAAGTGGATGCATGAGCAGTATTCCCGCTTAGTACAAGTGAAGGCTAGAAAAAGACTGGGAAGCGACCAACTAGAGAGCGACAACAATCATGAACATGCATTAAAATTAATCAACACTAAGTGCAAGCATGAGTAGGATATAATTCACCATGAACATAAATATCGTGAGGCTATGTTGATTTTGTTTCAACTACATGTGTGAACATGTGCCAAGTCAAGCCACTCGAATCATTCAAAGGAGGATACCACCCTATCATACCACATGACAACTATTCTAATTGCATATTGGCACGCAAGGTAAACCTTTGTAAACTCCTAGCTAATTAAGCATGGCATGAGCAACTATAATCTCTAATTGTCATTGCAAACATGTTTCATTCAGAATAGGCTGAATCGGGAATGAGGAACTAATCATATTTACAAAAACAAGATAGGTCGAGTTCATACCAGCTTCTCTCATCTCAATTGGTCCATCATATATCGTCATTATTGCCTTTCACTTGCACGACCGAACGGTGTGGATAATAATAATAGTGCACATGCATTGGACTAAGCTAGAATCTGCAAGCATTTAATACAAGGGAGAAGACATGGTAATATGGGCTCTTAGTTAGATCAACAATAATGCATATGAGAGCCACTCAACATTTTCATCTTGGTCTTCTCCTCTCGACCACAAAGAAAAGAAATAGAACTATTTACACGGGAAAGATCCCAACAAGCAAAAGAAGAACGAGAAATCTTTTTGGGTTTTCTTTTAATTACTACTACTACATGCATGGAAAGTAAACTAGCTCAAAGCTACAACCAATTTTTTTGGTTTTTCTTAAGGTTTTGAAAACACACAAGAAGAAGGCTAGAAAAGAAAATAAACTAGCATGGATAGTAGAATGAAAAAGTATGAGCTCCGACAACTGGAATGAGTGTGTGAACATGAATGTAATGTCGGTGAGAAATACGTAGTCCCCCAAGCTTAGGCGTTTGGTCTAAGTTGGTCTATGGCCACTGCTGGCCTGGCGGATATCCAAAGTCGTAGTTGGGGTTGTACTGAGCTGCCGCAGCAACTGCCTGAAAAGCTGCAGCTTGGAGGCGAGCTGCCTCCGTCCTCCTCTCATACTCGTTCACCTCCTCCCTAGTTATAACATATCTCCTTTTTGCATGAAAGTTAAAGAAAGTAGGAGCAGGGAGGGCAACATGGACAGTACACTGTCTGTCAAAGATTAGTCGGTACTGGAGGAACTATTCACTCCTCTCAACAAACTAATGTCGAACCATAGCATTATAGTCTACATAAGCAGAAGGTAATTCCATATCATATGCATGTATGGGCACATCAAAATAATTAGCTACACGAGTTGCATAAATTCCACCAAATAAATGTCCACTTATACTGTTGTGATGCAACCTTCGTGCAACAATGGCCCCCAAGTTATATTGTTTATCACCTAATACCGCACTCTTGAGGACACTAAGATCTGGAACGCACATGTGACAAGCCTCATCATTACCGTTAATGCATCTACCAATAAAGAGAGAAAAATAATGTACGGAAGGGAAATGAATGCTCCCTATGGTATCTTGTGTGATTTCTCTAGATTCCCCCACAGTAATACTAGCAATAAAGTCTTTATATTCAGATTTGCGGGGTTCACTAACATTGCCCCAGTGCGGGAGTTTACAAGTAGTGTTAAAATATTCTAGTTCCATGGTATTTGACTTATCATAAAGATCAAATAAACAGTGTGAGAACTACGCGAGGACATAAATTTAAACCTTCTCAGAAAGGAATCAGTTAAATAGTAGTATTGTCGACACTTATCTGACATGAAGCCCTCAAGATCAGCGTTACGCACATACGCGTCAAATTCGTCCTTGATGCCTACTTGGACCATAAACTCCTCTGACGGCCATTCACAAGGCCACACTTGGGCTTCCCTCGGTGGTTCATCGTCTCGCTCATGTATCGCGAGCCTCGGTCCTTGCTTCCTTGAGGAACCACCTTGGTACATTTTCCTAAACATTTTTATTCCTATGAATTTCTTTTGAAATTTTTGGTGACCCAAAATAAAAGTGAATCAAACTCAACAAGATTGATAGCAACTACTCCCACAAGTGCCTAGAGGCCATATCATGCATTAAAACTACTTTGGACCATATAAATTTGACATGCAAGCTCAAGAACAGGGTCACCTAAGTAGCAAAAATTTGCAATAAATAAAGCACTAGAACAAAAACTAATTGGACCATTGGAGGAGTCACATACCGAAGAGCAATCCCCCAAAGCAGTTTTGTGAATGGGGCTTTGAGCAAAGAGATCGAAAATGGCAGCAAGATGAGCTAGAACACGGGTTTGAGATGTGGGATGCTTTTTCTGGAGGAAGACAAAGTGTGTGGGTGCTGGGATAAGTGGAGGGGGTCCACGTGGGGTCCATGAGGCTGGGGGCGCGCCCTGGACCCTCGTGGCCAGGTGGTGTGCCCCCCTAGTGTGTTCTCCGTGCCAATAATTCTTAAATATTCTACAAAAAATCATATATCATTTTCAGGACATATGGACAACTTTTATATTCGGGGTATTTTTTTATTGCAAGGATAATTCAGAAAACAGAGAGAAATTATTATTTTTGCTTTATTTAATCTAAATAACAGAAAGTAAAAGAAGGGTACAGAGAGTTGTGCTTTCTAACTTCATCCATCTCGTGCTCATCAAAAGGAATCCACTAACAAGGTTGATCAAGTCTTGTTAACAAACTCTTTCTGAATAACATGAAACCGGAGAATTTTCGAATAACACTAAGTTACCTCAACGGGGATATGCATGTCCCCAACACTAAGAATATCATATTTCTTCTTGGCAGTAGGAAGAGGGAATTCAAAACCTCCAATAGTAATGGTTGAAAATTTTCCAATAGAATTGATACTGTTAACTTGAGGTTGTTTCCTCGGAAAGTGTACCATATGCTCATTACCATTAACATGAAAAGTAACATTGCCTTTGTTGCCATCAATAGCAGCCCTTGTAGTATTCAAAAAGGGTCAACCGAGGATAATAGACATACTATCGTCCTCGGGAATATCAAGAATAACAAAGTTTGTTAAAACAGTAACGTTTGCAACCACAATCGACACATCCTCACCAATACCGACATGTATAGCAGTTGATTTATCGGCCATTTGCAAAGATATTTTAGTAGGTGTCAACTTATTCAAATCAAGTCGACGATATAAAGAGATAGGCATAACACTAACACAGGCTCCAAGATCACATAAAGCAGTTTTAACATAGTTTCTTTTAATGGAGCATGGTATAGTTGGTACTCCTGGATCTCCTAGTTTCTTTGGTATTCCACCTTTAAAAGTATAATTGGCAAGCATGGTGGAAATTTTAGCTTCCAGTATCTTTCTTTTATTTTTAACAATATCTTTCATATACTTAGCGTAAGATTCATTTTAAGCATATCAGTCAAACTCATACGCAAAAATATAGGTCTAATCATTTCAGCAAAGCGCTCAAAATCCTCATCATCCTTTTTTCTTGGATGGTTTAGGAGGAAAAGGCATGGGTTTCTGAACCCATGTTTCTCTTTCTTTATCGTGCTTCCTAGCAACAAAGTCTCTCTTATCTTAATGTTGATTCTTTGATTGTGGGTTATCAAGATCAACAACAGGTTCAATCTCTACATCATTGTTATTGCTAGGTTGAGCATCAACATGAACATCATCATTAATATTATCACTAGGTTCATGTTCATTACCAGATTGTGTTTCAGCATCAGAAAGAGAAATATCATTGGGGTTCTTAGGTGTGTCAACAACAGGTTCACTAGAAGCATGCAAAGTCCTGTCATTTCTATTTTACTTCTTTTTAGAAGGACTAGGTGCATCAACATTAGTTATTTGAGAATCTTGCTCAACTCTCTTAGGGTGGCCCTCAGGATACAGAGGTTCCTGAGTCATTTTACCTCCTCTAGTCACAACTCTAATAACATTACCATTTTTCTTATTATTTAATTCATTGAGAAAATCATCTTGTGCTTTAAGCACTTGTTCTACTTGAGTGGTAACCATGGAAGCATGTTTACTAATAAGTTTAAGTTCACCTTTAACTCTAGACATATAATCACTCAAGTGTTCAATCGTATAAGCATTACGTTTCAATTGTATACCAGCATAAGCATTAAAGTTTTCTTGTTTAACATTAAAATTATAAAACTCATCCAAGCATTGGCTAGCAAACTTAGTAGATGAGATTTCACTCTTATCAAATTTATAGAGAGAATTTACCTTTACTACCTGTGTCGGATTATCAAGACCATGTATTTCTTCAATAGGTGGTAAATTCATAACATCTTCAGCTTTAATACCCTTTTCTTTCATAGATTTCTTTGCCTCTTGCATATGTTCAGGACTGAGAAATAGAATACCCCTTTTCTTTAGAGTTGGCTTAGGAGTTGTTTCAGGAAGTGTCCAATCATTATCATTACTCAACATATTATTCAATAGCAATTCAGCTTGATCAACAGTTCTTTCCCTGAAAACATAACCAGCACAACTATCCAGGTGGTCTCTGGAAGCATAAGTTAGTCCATTATAAAAGATATCAAGTATTTCATTTTTCTTGAGAGGACGATCAGGCAAAACATTAAGTAATCAGAGAAGCCTCCCCCAAGCTTGTGGGAGACTCTCTTCTTCAATGTTCACAAAATTATATATTTCCCTTAAGGCAGCTTGTTTCTTATGAGCAGGGAAATATTTAGCTGAGAAGTAATAAATCATATCCTGGGGACTACGCACACAACCAGGATCAAGAGAATTAAACCATATTTTAGCATCACCCTTTAATGAGAACGGAAATAACTTAAGGATATAGTAGTAACGATTTTTTTCCTCATTAGTGAATAGGGTGGCTATATCATTTAATTTAGTAAGATGTGCCACAACAATTTCAGATTCATAGCCGTAAAAAGGATCAGATTCAACCAAAGTAATTAACTCAGGATCGACAGAGAAATCATAATCCTTATCAGAAATACAAATAGGTGAAGTAGCAAAAGGAGGGTCATATTTCATTCTAGCATTCAAAGATTTTTCTTTCAGCTTAGCTAATAGTTTCCTAAGGTCATATATATCTTTGCAAGCTAAAAGATCTCTACCAGTTTCTTCATCCATAACATAACCCTCAGGCACATCAGGCAATTCATATCTAGGGGGAGAATCTTCATCACCACTTTTATCAATATTATCAGTTTCAATAATTTCATTCACTCTAACCCTAGCAAGTTGTTCATCAAGAAATTCATCTAATGACATAGTATTATCAAGCATAGACGCAGTTTCATCATAAGCATCATGCATAGCAGAAGTGGCATCATCAATAACATGCGACATATCAGAATCAATAGCAGGTGTAGGTGTTGCATGCTTACTCAAAACAGAAGGTGAATCAAGTGCAGAGCAAGATGGCAGTTCCTTACCTCCCTTCGTAGGTGAGGGAAAAATCTTTGTTCTTTCATCTTTCAAGTTCATCATAGTGATCAAAAGATATAAATCCCAAGTGACTCAATGAATAGAGCTATGCTCCCTGGCAACGGCGCCAGAAAATAGTCTTGATAACCCACAAGTATAGGGAACCGCAACAGTTTTCGAGGGTAGATTATTCAACCCAAATTTATTGATTCGAAACAAGGGGAACCAAAGAATATTCTCAAGTTTTAACAGTTGAGTTGTCAATTCAACCACACCTGAAAAGACTTAATATCTGCAGCAAAGTATTTAGTAGCAAAGAGATATGGAAGTAACAGTAACGGTGACAAAAGTAACGGTAGTAGTTTTTGTTGTGATTGTAACAGTGGCAACGGAAAAGTAACTAAACAAAGATCAATATGTGAAAAGCTCGTAGGCAATGGATCAGTGATGGATAATTATGTCGGATGCGATTCCTCATGCAACAATTATAACATAGGGTGACACATAACTAGCTCCAATTCATCAATGTAATGTAGGCATGTATTCCGAATATAGTTATACGTGCTTATGGAATAGAACTTGCATGACCGCTTTTGTCCTACCCTCCTGTGGAAGCAGGGTCCTATTGGAAACTAAGGGATATTAAGGCCTCCTTTTAATAGAGTACCGGACCAAAGCATTAACACTTAGTGAATACATGAACTCCTCAAACTACGGTCATCATCGGGAGTGGTCCCGATTTTTGTCACTTCGGGTTTACCGGATCATAACACATAGTATGTGACTATTGACTTGCAAAATAGGATCAAGAACTCACATATATTCATGAAAACATAATAGGTTCATATCTTAAATCATGGCAATTGGGCCCTGGTGACAAGCATTAAGCATAGGAAAGTGAGAGCAACATCTATCTTAGAACATAATGGATACTAGGGATTAAACCCTAACAAAACCAACTCAATTACATGATAAATCTCATCCAACCCATCACCGTCCAGCAAGCCTACAATGGAATTACTCATGCACAGCAGTGAGCATCATGAAATTTGTGATGGAGGAAGGTTGATGATGACGATGGCGACGGATTCCCCTCTCCGGAGCCCCGAACGGACTCCAGATCTGCGCTCCCGAGAGATTAGGGCTTGGCGGCGGCTCCGTATCATAAAACAAGATGGATCCTTCTCTATGATTTTTTCTCCCCGAACGTGAATATAGAGTTGGAGTTGACGTCGGTGGAGCCTTAGGGCCCACGAGGCAGGGGGCGCCCCTTGCACCCTCGTGGACAGGGTGTGGGCCCCCTGGTGTTGATTCATTCGCCAATATTTTTTATAAATTCCAAAAGGTGCCTCCGTAAATTTCCAGGTCATTCCGAGAACTTTTATTTCTGCACAAAAATAACACCATGGCAATTTTGCTGAAAATAGCATCAGTCCGGGTTAGTTCCATTCAAATCATGCAAGTTAGAGTCCAAAACAAGGTCAAAAGTGTTAGGGAATGTAGATACGTTGGAGACGTATAAATTATGCGGGCGGAGAGAGAGGAATTGTGTGTGTGGTGATGATGGGCGGTCCGGCCGCTCGGTGGCGCCATTAATATAGACCAGTGGGAGCGAGGCGGGCGGCGGTCCAAGGCTGTCTCGCTTCCTGGTGAGAACGACTGTTTAATCTCTAGTATGAATGAAATCTATGCTTAATTACTGAATTTTAGTTGCAAAAATTAGATAGTGTTATTGATTTTTAGTTGCATATTTTGACAAATCGCAGTGTCTCTTAGCTTAGTGCCAAAGTCTGGCTTTATTTTGCGTACCGTAATCTGAACCGTTTGCGTTGAAGAGATGCACAGATACCGCGTTGAACATCTTGTACGCTTCTCGGTGAGCCTGCGCACCGTACTGCGCTCGCATGCCTCCCATTCGGTCAAGCAGCTTTCCACACGACACCTCCTATAGCCACTAAAACCAAGACACGTGGAGTCACATGAATAGTTAACAGAATGCACACGGTTTAAATTATACAAATATTTGAGATATTAAAGTGGCAGCTATTTTTTCAAAATGCCTTTGTTGGCTGTCATTATTCGAGTGCGCCTTCTCTCAAAATGGACACGAAAAATACCACAACATGTCGGGTGCCCTTCCATGATAGCATGCCAAGTTACGAGTTTTAGATTTACTAGAATTTAAAAACAAAGTATCTCAACCTTTTGCCGGCAATCAACGATGCCCTGGTGTTTGAAATTCATTCCCATTTCTTTCATGCACCCAAGGACACATATTTGATTTTTCAACCAATTTATATGCGCTGGAGCATGTGCATGTAGTACAAATTTGAATTATGCACATAAATGCATTGAAAACTCAGTTAATGCATAAAAATGTCCAAACGAACCCTGAAAAATCACAAAAATTGACACAACACTCCTGTTGTTCTATGTTGACATGAGAAAATTTTTGAAAGCAATAAGAGGCAATGGATATTGTTTCATCCCCAAAGGTGGGACGTTCCCTATCAAAACCATCATGCTTATTGTGACAAGCTCTGGTTTGTGAGAAGCATATACCCAAACCTGCCCCAAATGGGACAAAAAGTTTACCACGGCATGTTGATGTCGCTCCATGATAGCATGCCAAGTTTAATGCATTTCAGACGAGTTATGGATTTAATAGAATTTAAAAACAAGGTATCTCAATGTTTGCGGCCGAGTGACGGGGGCAGGGTGTTTGACATTCATTCCCATTTCTTGCGTGGGACCTAAGCATGCACCCAAGGACATAGATTTGATTTTTCAACCAATTTATATGCACTGGAGCATGTACATGTAGTTCAAATTTGAATTATGCACATAAATGCATTGAAAAATCACTTAATGCATAAAAATGTCCAAATGAACCCCGAAAAATCACAAAAAATAACACAACACTCCTGTTGTTCTATGTTGACACGTGAATTTTTTTGAAAGCAATAAGAGGCAATGGATATCATTTCGTCCCCAAAGGTGGGGCGTTCCCTACCGAAACCATCATGCTTGTTGTGAGAAGCATATATCCAAACCTGCCCCAAATGGGATAAAAAATTTACCACGACATGTCGATGCTGCTCCATGATAGCATGTCAAGTTTAATGAATTTCAGACAAGTTTTGGATTTACTAGAATTTAAAAACAAGGTATCTCAATGTTTGCAGCCGAGAGACGGTGGTAGGGTGTTTGACATTCATTCCCATTTCTTGCATGGGACCTAAGCATGCACCAAAGGACACATATTTGATTTTTCAACCAATTTATATGCACTGCAGCATGTGCATGTAGTTCAAAATTGAATTATGCACATAAATGCATTGAAAACTCTGTTAATGCATAAAAATGTCCAAACGAACCCCGAAAAATCACAAAAAATAACACAACAGTCCTGTTGTTCAATGCTGACACGAGAAATTTTTTGGAAAGCAATAAGAGGCAATGGATATCGTTTCGTCCCCAAAGGTTGGGCGTTCCCTACCGAAACCATCATGCTTGTTGTGAGAAACTTGGGTTTGTGAGAAACTCGGGTTTGTGAGAAGCATATACCCAAACCTGCCCTAAATGGGACAAAAAATTTACCACCACATGTTGATGCCGCTCCATGATAGCATGCCAAGTTTCATGAATTTCAGATGAGTTTTGGATTTACTAGAATTTAAAAACAAGGTATCTCAATGTTTGCGACCGAGTGACAGTGGCAGGGTGTTTGACATTCATTCCCATTTCTTACATGGGACCTAAGCATGCACCCAAGGACAAAATATTTGTTTTTTTAAACCAATTTATATGCACTAGAGCATGTGCATGTAGTTCAAATTTGAATTATGGACAAAAATGCATTGAAAACTCACTTAATGCATAAAAATGTCCAAACGAACCCTGAATAATTCCAATTCTTTTATGACGCACATATAGCTGCATGTTCACTGCAGATAAAAGGTCTAGAAATTCAAACACCATCTATGGCCGTTGTGACCCCATTATGTAATTCAAATCAAGACGAAAAATTAAGTAGATCCCACACAATTTATTATAACCAACCGTGTGAGATGCAACACAAAATATCTTGGAGCACCGTCGGAGTATAGTACGCATATGGCTTACGAGGGAAGGTGTGACGGCTACAGTCCACAACCCGCTCTAAATAAGGGACCGTGTCGGATGACACTTTGCGTGCCAATTTTTTGGCAGAAGCGATTCCAAATTTTGGCTTCCGCGGAAATATCTACCTCCCCGCCTCCTCCCCCTTACCAAGTTGTTAACCATGCTTGGTTTGGTTAACTGTCTGATCTTCTATGAGGAGTATGTTATATTGTGCAATGTGGTGCTCAGTTAACATTTGGTTCATTTGTTGTGGTGTTTAGTTAACTGCTTGCTTCAATTCTGCAATGTGATGTTCAATTGTTGTGGCTGCATTCTCTTATTGTATACCTTGTGAGGATTAAATCAAATTTGGCTGCACTTAGTACATGAGAACCATATACAAGTGCTATATTTCCTAGTTCTTAATCATGCTTGGTCTGGATAAATGGGTTTTCCATGTGGCTTAAATTAATCTGATGAATCTGCAATGTGCTTATTTTTCAACAACATATTTTACAGATAGCATGCGAACCCTTACTTAACCTAATGACTAACTACCTTATATGTGTTGCAGGGAAACAATTGGAAGCACTGAGGTTTACAAGATGGTACTAACTATTATACCTTGCATTTTTTTATTCCTTTTCCCCATTTCCAATATAGAGACAATATTTATACACATCCTTGTTTTCAGGGTTCACTGATGATTACTTCTCAAACCACCTCTGTGGTCAGGAGGCGAGGAAAGTTTTCATACAACACCCATGGTTCGATATTGAAGTGTTCCTGAAGAGGTCAAAGGATGGACGGTCAATCATCCACAGGCGTTGGCCTAAAGTTGCAAAGACATTCAACATGAATGAAGGCTCAATATTCGCCTTCCGCTTCAGCAGTTTTCCAGATGATATGCATCTCTCTATGTATCGTCTATGATGCTAATTTCGAAAGGTTCTAGATGTTGCATGTGAAACTTGGTGCTGGTGCAGTTGTGTAATGGGGTAGCTGAGTGCTGAAGCTATATCATGTTGTACTCTGATGTATTTCAATTATGAAATCCTGCTTCCTTAATATGGAAATGGAATATATTATGTCCTTAATATGAATGTCAATTAGAATAGTAAATTGATTATTAATAATAGGGCAATTAGCCCACTAATTGGCCAATTAGCTTGCTAATTGGGTTTTCCTATTGCAAACGGTTATTGAGAAAACACCGTGGGCTATGACCTCAGGCAACGCACACAGTTTCTAGGAATAAACCGTGTTGGATCAATGAACAATCACACACAGCATTCTCTTGAAAACTGTTTGCGTTATGCCACCTTGCGCAAATGTTTTCCTTGGAGTGACTGTGTGGGATGTATATACAAAAGGAAACATTTAGCGGTGACCGACTATGTGGGATGTACTTACGACCGGAAATGATTTCGCCTGTATAATTGTATTTTTTAGCACTACTGTACGTATTTCTGTATTTGAGTGCTCGTCGGTCACACATGACCTCATTTTGCCGAGCGTGTGTGCCAGGAGGGCACATCCCCGACGGTTTCTGGGTCGTGTCGGAAGGACCCCCCCTATCGCCTACACTCACTAGGCGACGGTTCCGAATGCCGTCGCAGAAAGGGGTTAAAACCGTTTGTTTAGCACCAACGCCTACCAATGTAGATTCAAGTGTCGAAGCGGAAAAAGCCCACATGCATCTAGATCAATGCTTGTGGAATAAGTAAATTATATTTACGGTTCTCGGGGTGTGGCTCAGTGGACGGTGGGAGGCCGATCTGCCCACACTATATATGGCAACAAGGAAGAAGGGGTCGGAAGCCCTCCCGCGCTGCCGCCGGGAAAGACAACAGCTGCCTCGCAGTGGATTCCCTCCCTAGCCGATGGTGACAGTGTTAAGCCTCCTTCCCTTCCCGGCGGGCGGATCTTGCCGGCTCTTTGACCAGCAGTGAGGGGAGAGAGAGAGATGCCAATGAAGTCTTGTTTAGATCTGGAGAGGGTGAGAGAGTGTGAAGAGAGCAACTACAAGCAACGAGGCTCCAGTGTGTGTATATATAGTGGAGAGAGAGTGTGAACAGAGCAAGAAAACAAGCGTTGAGGCTGGAACGTATATAGATGGAGTTGTTTTCTTTTTCTCTCCGCAAAAATTGTTTTAAATTGTGCATGAAACGAAACTCTTTATTTAACATAGTGAAGAAAAATACTAGGGGCAATGCTAGTACATGAAGAAAATTTAATGCTCGAAGGAGTCAACTCGCAATTAACACCGCACGCCTCCCGGTCACGCTTACTAACGATCACCTATGGGTACACGACCCTCCAAAGTGAACAACAACTGAACCACACACGGTCAAAATATTGGGAAGGTGGGCTGCACCATCCTCCAATTTTAAATTATTTTGGGCACTTGTATTCGGCCTAAGTCAGTATGCCACCGTATGTACTAAGGGTTACAGCGGGTGCTAAGAAACTAGGGCGTATTGAGAGTAATTGACATGCCATTTATTTGTAGGGTCACTTGCAAACTGTGAAACTCTATTCTCCTCTTATTTAGTGGTCGAGAAAAATCGTTTGCCTCTGTTTCAGAAATAAAACGTGAAATTCAATTTTAATTATTTAGTTTGTACGCTTTGCTCTCTTCCAATAATTTTGGGCACTTGTATTCGACCTAAGTCAGTGTGCCACAGTATCTCATACTACTCCCTCCGTCCAGGTGTAAGTCACGTTAGAAGGTGCAGCGCGACCAAGGTGCAAAGCAGATTGGAGAAGATGAAACTTGACCGGTCCTTCCTCCAATTAAAGCCTTGATTTCTATCTCTAAACGCAACAATCAATCACAAAAATTAAGAGATGCCGTTTTAGCTACCATGCAGGGCCACGTATTAACTCGCATGCAAGCCGACTTTCATTCCTTGACTGATCAACGCGTAGTTGCGCTTCATGCATTGGGTTTCCAGGGGAGATAACAAGGTAGAGTAAGTAGCAATGCTCGCTAGCAACGAGTCTAGGAGGGGATTGAGATGCGAAGTTAATGGACGACACCTAAACATTTTGGGAATATGTCATTTTCGTAAGATGACTTAACACCTAGACGGAGGGAGTACCACTCCTTAGTCCAGGTTTGACACAATAGTCGTCACCTCTTCCCTTCTTGTACGTACTCCATTTATCTCACTTCCTGTGGCTTCCCACTCGCACGATATTCCTATTCTATGAACCTGTGTGCATGTGTGTGTATGTGTTTTAACAGCATGTGTGTGTTAGAGAGAGCGACACATCGACCTACTCCTACTGCGAGATGGTGTGTAGTGTACGATTTGGCCGCGAGAGTCGGTGCATCCTCTCGTTTATGGGCATCTGGTCGGGACAGCTGCCACACCCGCTCCTCGCCAGTCTAGCCCATCCAAAGCCCCTCCATCGCCCGTGCGCGCTTCCCTCCTGAAATGATCAGCGCCGCGCCAAAGAATCGGTGTCGAATTCATGCCCGGGTAGAGCGGACACGACCTCTCACTTGCTCCTGCGTTGAAGGGAGAAGCGGATTCAAGAGTGATGGTTGCTTCGTCCGTCCAACTTGCTGCTGGTTCTATGTGATTTGATGACTCATTGGTCATTATTACTGAGGTGGTACGACTGCTGGATGTCCCACGTTTCGGCGAATGGAGGTACTAGATTACAATTTTCTCCATTCTTATAGCAGAGGAATGCGAAAGCAGTGAAAACACGCAAGCTCAGTGATTACATGGGCCACCTCACACTATCACCATATTTTCTGGACACCATGCGACACCTAACTCTTTACATAGTAGTATAGTACGTACTGTAATTTCTCAGCGAGATACATTTGTACAATGCTATGAAGCTTTCAACTTCTGTTCCATGTATCTTGCATCCAAGGTTGCCCCGTTGCAACATGTCATCAAATACAGGTACTAACATGCATGCTATTGCATCTCAATGATTGACAAATCATAGCCAATATGTACTCCCTCCATTCCAAAATAAGTGTCTCAACTTTATGCAAACTTTAGTACAAAGTTGTAGTACTACTAAAGTTGACACTTACTTTGGAACAGAGATAACTAAACAAAAAATGATCCCTAGCCCTTGAACCTAAACCCTAACTAGGCTTTAATTGCTGGCGATGTTGAACCTTCCAAAGAAATGAAGTTTGCAACACTTTGACCATCAAATCATTTTGTGCAGTTTCACTAGAGATGAGCATCCCTGTGGCAAAGAAATTCAAGAAGCGTGATTAGAATAAGATTACTGGGACTAGTTGATGAGACATAAATAGAAGCCAGTAGAAGTACGTGTGGTCAAAGAAGTAGAGAAATATCCACATGGAGTGATGTGGGCAGCTGGGGCGGTGGTGTAAGCCGGCTGTAAAGGAAGTTGTGCCTGAGGGATATCAGGACGTAGGTCAACCTAGAGGAGGGCAGTGGGAGGCGGCAACTTCCCACATCGCGGCAGTGAGCAAGGGATGAAGGAAACCTCACCGGCTTTGTGAGAGAGAACGACGGGGACCCCTGATCGAGACGTGCCGACACTGGGTTTTCGCCGTCGGCGACCACGACCACATCTACACAAAAGCATCCATCCCTTCCCCCAGCGGACGTGATCCGCCCCGATGTTAGAGATGTGTCAGCATTCGGGGAATGGGGTACCTAGACTTGCCTGCCTGCGGCCCACGGCATCGCTCCATCAACGGCCTGGTACGACCCGACTTTAGCAGCAAACAAATCAAGACACTCACGGAGGGCAAAGCCTCGCGAGGCGTATGACACCAAGACCTCCACGAGGAGCAGCCTCCCCAGGCTGGCTCTCGAGGAGCGGAGATTCCTATGCAAGCCTCACCTCGCGAGGTTCAGATGACCCGAGCCATGGCGACCAAGGCCAGGCGGGCGCCAGTGGGTGCAGTGTACTGGTTTCCTCTTTGGTCCTAAGGAGGCAGGCACAGGCATGGAGTCCCGAGGAATCAGCCAAAGGTTTCCATTCCGATGCAACAAGACCAAGGCTACCAGGACGACAGGACAGAGGTCATCATCGAGCCCACCACGGCGTCACGACTAGAGGCTTTCGCAAGCGAAGACCACTTTTGTTAGGAGGGCATGTACTAGTTGTCTCCTTTCGAATTTGGCCGTTGTGGGATCCCTTCCCGCCTTCATTTGGGAAGAAGACCAAGGCCACTATAAATAGGACCTAGCCACCACCATAGAGGGGGGTCGATTCGACCCTGATTAGCTCACCAGCTCACTCAAGACCAAGAACACCCCTCCTCCTAAGGTTGTTCTCCACAGTACTAGTTCATCCTCAGCCCATTGAGGCCAATCCAGGACAAAGCAGGAGTGGGGTTTTACACCGCAAGGTGGCCCGAACCTGGGTAAACTACCGTGTCTCCTTTCCATTCAGTTTGTCAAGCTAGGCCGTGAGATTAGAGAGTTGGCAGACTGGGTAGGACGAGTTCTTCGCACGCACCCTAGTGTTCGAACCTCTCAAGGGGATGTGGAACCCGAAATCCGAAATTTGGCGCGCTAGGTAGGGGTGCATCGAAGATCTGCCGCTCTATCTGCTGCGCTCTGCTGTCGGCCCTAATGGCGAACGCTCCTCCATCGACCGGATTGACGCGTGCCTTCGGAGGCCGAGGGCCACCGAGCTTTCACCCCCGTCCTGCGGCGGGTGCAGTGGCCACCCAAGTTCAGGTCGGAGCTGCCGCCCTGATACGACGGCGCGGCGAACCCGACGGACCCGACAGGTTTTCTCCAAGCTGTGTTGATGGCTGGCGGTGACGACAAGACCATGGCCAGCTGGCTTCCTATGGCCCTTGCAGGCCCGCCACATGCCTGGCTGCTCAACCTGTCGAGATCTTTTGTGGCTTCCTGGGAAGAACTACACGGCCTCTTCACCGCGTGCTTCGCGGCTCCGGCGCCCCACGCCATCGCGGCCCTCCTTGTTGGTTCGCAGGCATCGCCCTTGGACCGCCACGTCAAGCAGTTCTTTCACCGGGTGGGTGCCACCCGCGAGCAATGGGGGCTCCACCAGGCTGGGCGGCACCCAAGGTAGACCTCACCTTTGACTCAAGGGACCACCCCGCGACCACCACTGGCGCCAGCGCGCTCCCGATGCTCTGCACCCCCACCATTTGCAATGTGGCGGTCACCAAGACCCTCATTGACGGTGAAGCCGGCCTCATGGCCGGCTCCGCCCAACCAAACCCTTCTCTGGGGTCGTCGACGGCTCCACCAGCCCCCTGAGGCAGATCCGCCTCCCAGTCACCTTCGGCACCCGCGACAACTACCTCACCGAGCTTATCGACTTTGATATCGCTCACATCGGCCTCCCGTACAACGCCATCCTTGGGTACCCGGCCTTGGCCCAGTTCGTGGCGGTGACTCACCCTGCCTACAGTCTCTTGAAGATGCCGGGGAGCAGCGGTGTCCTCACTGTGGCATGAGATACCAAGGAAGCATCGATAGCCCTCAAACTTGCCTTCAGGGCCACAGCGGCGGCGTGACCAAGCGAGGAAGGAGCCCCAGAGGCCCCAAGGGCCGCGCCGGCAAAGAAGAAATAGCCATTCTCCCATGATCGCACCGAGACAAAGCAGGTACCGATTGACGAAGACGGGGCATCGGGTGCCACCTTCACCATAGGTGTCGATCTCCTTCCGGGTCAGGAGGAGGCGTTGGTCGGCTTTTTCCGCGGGAACAAGGATGTGTTCGCGTGGGAGCCTAAGGATCTGGTTGGGATCCCGAGAGGGATAATTGAGCATCACCTAAGGGTATGCCCTAACGTGCACCCAATGAAGCAAAAGGCGCGGCGGCAGTCCACAGAAAAGCAGTCGTTCATCATCCAGGAGACTCGCAAACTGCAAGAAGCCGGTGTCATTCGGGAGGTGCGGTACCCGGAATGGCTGGCGAATCCGGTTGTCGTCCCCAAGAAAGGCAGGAAAGAGCGCATGTGCATCGACTTCACTAACCTCAACAAGGCTTTCCCCCAAGACCCCTTCCCGCTTCCGCGTATCGATCAGATCGTTGACTCCATCGACGAGTGCAACCTTCTGTGTTTTCTGGATGCCTTCTTAGGCTATCACCAAATCAAGATGACGGTGCAAGATGTTGAGAAGAAGGCTTTCCTGACCCCATGAGGGGTGTATTGCTACACCTACATGTCGTTCGGGCTGCATAATGCCGGAGCAACTTTCCAGCGGCTGATGCACATCGCTCTGGGCGGACAGCTCGGGAGGAACGCTGAGGCATATGTTGAAGGTATGGTGGTGAAGTCTCGGGAGGCGAGGACTCTCATTGAAGACCTGGAAGAAATGTTTGCCAGCCTATGCAAGGTGGATCTACGTCTCAATCCCGCGAAATGTGTGTTTGGCGTCCCCTCCAGCAAGCCGCTGGGCTTTCTAGTGTCGCATATTGGAATCGAGGCCACCCAAGAGAAGGTCAAGGCCATAGAAGGGATGAGCCTGCCACAGACCCTCATGGAGATGTAGAAGCTGGCGGGCTGCATGACCTTGCTTGGGCGCTTCATCTCCAAGCTGGGGGAATGTGCCCTCCCATTCTTCAAGCTAATGAAAAAGAATGGACCATTCGAGTGGACTCCGGAGGCTGATGCGGTGTTCCAAGACCTCAAGAAGTACCTCACCAGCCCGCCGATGATGGTAGCGCCACGCCCCCTTGAGCCCCTGGTGCTCTACCTGGCCGCCACCCCTCACTCATCCTGCATGGCACTGGTGGCGGTCCGGGAGGAATGCCCGGCCAAGGGCTCTCAAAGCAGCACCCCGCGGTCGGCTAGAACGCACCGGCTTTAGGATGGCACTCATGAGGCCTCGGCTACCCTGACAAAAGACAAAGCCCCTTAGGACAGAGCTCCTGAAGCCCCGGTTGCCTCGACCAACGACCAGCCTCCTAATGCCATCGAGCCTCAGGAGGTGCAAGGCGTCACCAGCACTTCCGCCCTTGTCGAGCACCCGGTGTACTTCGTCAGCACAGTGCTGCGTGATGCACGGGCATGCTACCCCATGCCGCAAAAGCTCTTGCTCGCACTTCTCGTAGGATGCCGCAAGTTGCACCACTACTTCCATGGCCACCCCATCAAGGTCGTCTCGGCTTACCCGCTGGCGAGGGTGCTCAGGTCCCCCAATGCGGCAGGAGGGTTGCAGAATGGAACATCGAATTGCAGGCATTCCAGTTGGATTTTAGCACCACCAGAGTCATCAAGGGCGCCGCACTCGCTGACTTCGTGGCGGAATGGACTGACGTCCCTAGCCCCGAAGTGGGTGAGGACCGATCCCTCTCACTAGGAAGCGAGGCACCAGACGGTTGGGTCATGTACTTCGATGGCGCCTTCGAGCGTCAGGGCGTGGGGGCTGGTGCCATGCTCATCTTGCCCACCCAGGATAGGCTCTACTACACCGTGCAGCTCTGCTTCTAGTAGGGCGAGAAGGTCTCCAACAACATCATGGAGTACGAAGGCCTGATCGCCGGCCTCAGGGCTGTGGCAGCCTTGGGAGTGAAGTTCCTCACCATCAAGGGAGACCCCCATCTAGTCCAACAAAGTATATTAGCCGAAGGACGAGCACATGGAGCCATACCTTGCAGAGGTACGCAAAATTGTGAGAAAATTCCTGGGCCTGGAACTGTAGCATGTGCCGCGCGGCACGAACAAGGAGGCTGACAACATCGCCAAGAGGGCGTCCCGGCGCTTGCCCCAGGAGCCTGGCGTCTTCAAGGAGTAGCTCTTCAAGCCTTTAGCAGCCCCTCCTACTGCAGAACCGACATCGCCTCAGGAGGAGCTCCCACCAGCACCCCCCTCGGGAGCCCCCATTTGCGGCCCAACCTCGGGAGCGTGTCTTCTTCTCGCACTCGAACCTCAGGAGGGGTGTTGGACCGGAAAGTTTAAGGTGTACTTGCTTTAGGGGACCCTGCCGGAGAAGGAGGAAGATGCGGAGCATGTGGCTTGACAGGCCACTGCCTGCTGCATGCAGGATGGTGAGCTCTGTAGGAAACGACCAATTGATGTTTCTCCATGATGCATATCCATGGAGCAGGAGCGTGAGCTGTTGGCCAACATACACGGCCGGGACGGCGATCATCACTCGTCATCCTGCACCCTCGTGGGCAAGGCATTGCGCAACGGGTTCTACTAGCCCACGACGCTCAATGATGCCACCAAGATGGTGAGATCCTGTGAAGCATGGCAATTCCATGTGAAGCAGATCCATCAGCCCGCTTAGGGTCTCTAGACCATCCCGCTCTAGTGGACGTTCACGGTCTGGGGGCTGGACATCTTGGGGCCCTTCCCTCGAGCGCCCGGGGGCTACCGCTACCTCTACATCACCATCGACAAGTTGACCAAGTGGGCGGAGGTGGAGGCTGTCCGCACTATCCCAGCCGGCTCGGGGTCCCAAATCGCATCATCACCAATAACGGCTCGTAGTTCACTAGCAAACTTTTCAAAACATATTGTGTTAACCTTGGAACACAGATATGCTACGCCTTAGTGGCACACCCCAAGAGCAACGTCTAGGCCGAGCGCGCCAACGCGGAGGTCCTAAGAGGCCTCAAGGCAAGTACCTTCAAGAAGAAGCTCGAGGCCTGCGGCAAGGGCTGGCTGGACGAACTCCAGTCCATGCTATGGTCCGTCTGCACCACCACGACCAAGCCAACAAGCAAGAATCCATTCTTCCTTGTCTACGGAGTAGAAGCGGTTCTCCTTCACGAGGTCAGGCATCGCTCCGTGTGGGTCTTGGTGTTTGACGAGGCACGCCAGGACGCCTCGTAGGGGATGGACCTCATGCTGGGGGAGGAACGCCACCGTCAAGCCGCGCTCCAAGCAGTAAGGGACCAGCAGGCATTGCGGCAGTACCACGGCCATAGCGTCCGCTCCAGGATGCTCGAGGTGGGTGATCTTGTCTTGAGTAGGGTGCTCTCCAGGGAGGGGCTGCATAAGCTTTCACCCATGTGGGAGGGCCCGTTCAGGATCACCCGTGTCTCGAGGCCTGGTGCCGCGTGCCTGGAGACGGAGGACGTGATCCCCATCCAGAACGCCTGGAACATCCAGCACCTCTGGAAGTTCTACCCATGAAGCAATGCCCCTTGCCTATGAAGGTCTCCGCTCGTGACACTCTCACATAATAATGAGTGGGTCTATACATGCCCTGGAGTCTCCAGAGTGACGCCCTCGGGCCTCGGGTGCTCCCTCCCACATCCTAGTGGCCGCACTTAGCTCCGCGCTGGTAACAATACTAGACTAGGTGCCGGACGCGGCTGTTCATGTGCTTTCTTTTTGAAGCTGGTTTGCAACTTCTTAATGGAATTTGGAGTTCTCGTGTTTTTTTTTGATTGCCAAGTTGGATTCTCCCATTTTATTTCTCTTGCCTTTTAGTCTTGGCTCAGGGGAGCGGCAGTTTCCCATCACTCCTCCTGCGTCTCGCGCGCTGGGGTGATACATCTCCAACGTATCTATAATTTTTGATTGTTCCATGCTATTATACTATCAACCTTGGATGTTTTATATGCATTTATATGCTATTTTATATGATTTTTGGGACTAACCTATTAACCTAGAGCCCAGTGCTAGTTTTTGTTTTTTCCTTGTTTTTGAGTTTTACAGAAAAGGAATACCAAATGGAGTCCAATTGATGTGCCAATTTTTGATGATTTTTTATGGACCAAAAGAAGACCCCGGAGTAAAAGAGTTGAGCCAGAAGAGTTCCGGGCCGTCCACGTGGGTGGGGGCGCTGTCCCCTCCCCCCCCCCCACCCGGGTGCGTGGGCTCTACTTCGTGGACGACTCGGGCACCTTCTTGACGTGAGACCTACGCCAAAAATTCCTATAAATACAGAAACCTCCCGAAAATAACCTAGATTGGGAGTTTCGCCGCCAGAAGCCTCCATAGCCACCGAAAACCAATCTAGACCCGTTCTGGCACCCTGCCGGAGGGGGGAATCTCTCTCTGGTGGAAATCTTCATCATCCCGACGCTCTCCATGACAAGGAGGGAGTAGTTCTCCCTCGGGGCTGAGGCTATGTAGCAGTAGCTATGTGTTTGAACTCTCTCTTTCTCTCTCTCTCTCTCTCTCTCTCTCTCGTATTCTTGATTTGGCACGATCTTGATGTATCGCGAGCTTTACTATTATAGTTGGATCTTATGATGTTTCTCCCCCTCTAGTCTCTTGTAATGGATTGAGTTTTCCCTTTGAAGTTATCTTATCGGATAGAGTCTTTAAGGATTTGAGAACACTTGATGTATATCTTGCATGTGCTTATCTTTAGTGACAATGGGATATGACGTGATCCACTTGATGTATGTTTTGGTGATCAACTTGTGAGTTCCATGACCTCGTGAACTTATGCATAGGGTTGGCACACGTTTTCGTCTTCACTTTCGGGTAGAAACGTTGGGGCACTCTTTGAAGTTCTTTGTGTTGGTTGAATAGATGAATCTGAGATTGTGTGATGCATATCGTATAATCATACCCATGGATACTTGGGGTGACATTGAGTATCTAGGTGACATTAGGGTTTTGGTTGATTTGTATCTTAAGTTGTTATTCTAGTAAGAACTCTATGATAGATTGAACGGAAAGAATAGCTTCGTGTTATTTTACTACGGACTCTTGAATAGATCGATCAAAAAGGATAACTTTGAGGTGGTTTCGTACCCTACAATAATCTCTTCGTTTGGTCTCCGCTATTAGTGACTTTGGAGTGACTCTTTGTTGCATGTTGAGGGTTGGTTATATGATCCAATTATGTTATTATTGTTGAGAGGACTTGCAATAGTGAAAGTACGAACCCTAGGCCTTGTTTCCTAGCATTGAAATACCGTTTGTGCTCACTTTTACAACTTGCTACTTTTCTATTTTTATATTTTCAGATTACAAAAACCATTATCTACTATCCATATTGCACTTGTATCACCATCTCTTCGCCGAACTAGTGCACCTATACAATTTACCATTGTATTGGGTGTGTTGGGGACACAAGAGACTCTTTGTTATTTGGTTGCAGGGTTGCTTGAGAGAGACCATCTTCATCCTATGCCTCCCACAGATTGATAAACCTTAGGTCATCCACTTGAGGGAAATTTGCTACTATCCTACAAACCTTTGCACTTGGAGGCCCAACAACGTCTACAAGAAGAAGGTTGTGTAGTAGACATCAAGATCTTTTCTGGCGCCGTTTCCAGGGAGGTTAGTGCTTGAAGGTATATCTTTAGATCTTGCAATCGAATCTTTTTGTTTCTTGTTTTATCACTAGTTTAGTCTATAAAAGAAAATTACAAAAAAATGGAATTAAGGTTGCCTCATATGCTTCATCTTTTTAATGTCTTTCGTGAAAATGATGGGAAGGAAAATTGTGCTCAAGTACTACAATAAGAATGCATTAGAATGTTCCCAAAATCTAAAAAGTGCATACGCACTCTTTGGGCGAACCGAGCGGCCGGCTCCTGGCCACTCGATTCCGTGCGGACATAGACCAGGTGCCATCTGTGTTGAATCATTTGAACTGGTTTTAGACTGTTGCTCTTTAAAATAGTGGGCCAGGGAATATAATTAGAAGCAAACTTAGTGCGTGATGTCCATTCTCTCTCTCCGCATGTGACTGATTTAGCTACCTTTCACAAAAATTAAAAAAGTCATATCTTTCAAACCATGCATCGGAATTCAGATTCGTTTTCACCTTTGGACTCCTCACATCGAGATCTTTAAAACTAGATCCCGCATGGCTATGTTTCGTGAAATTTTTTTGATGCCAACTTTGGAGCTATATGGTGCAACTTTAGTACTGTGTTGTGCAACTTTAGTACTACATGATGCAACTTTTTTCAAAACAAAATTTTAGAGCTGCATAATCCAACTTCCTATGAGGTTGCAACGTAGCAACCATGACAACCTGATTTGCAACTAGTCTACTGTCATGGCCAACTACCTAGTCGTAGATGTGCAACCATCCTCCCTACTTGTAATGTAGTCTAGTTGCACACACATTGATGTTTAGTTGGCAGAAAGACTAGTTGGACACACATATGCTTAGTTGGCTTTTAATGTAGTCTAGTTTCATACACATTAATGTTTATTTGGCTTGTAATGTAGTCTAGTTGCACACACATTGATGTTTAGTTGGCTTGTAATGTAGTCTAGTTGCACACACATTGATGTTTAGTTGGTAGGAAGACTAGTTGCACACACATATGCTCAGTTGGCTTGTAATGTAGTCTAGTTGCACACACATTGACGTTTAGTTGGCAGGACACTAGTTGGACGCACACATATGCGTAATCGAGGCGGCAATGTAGTCTAGTTGCACACACATTGATATTTAGTTAGCAGGACTAGTTACACACATATATGCTCAGTTGGCGCGCCAATGTAGTCTAGTTGCACACACATTGACGTTTAGTTGGCAGGAAGACTAGTTCGCCGAAACATCCTCATGTGGGATCTAGTTTTAAAGAGCATGTCGCAAGGGTTTCAACGGTGAAAACGGATCTGAATTTCGACATGCGGATTGAAAGTTAAATTTAAATCACAAAATAAATAAGAACAAACAAATGCATATGCATATGTATGCATAAGAGGAGGTGCATATGCTGGCATTTAATTCGTAGCAGGAAAAGGGACTGCTGAACCAAATCTGTAGCATAGACAGGAATAGTACGTGCACACAATTTAGAATTTAGGCCGGCCGCTTGGTACGGCTACCGAGCAGCCGGCCGCTCGCTAGACTCTGCCTAGAATGTTTGGCACTAAATATTTGAATGATGAGCATGATTGCAATGTTGTTAGTACGAATTCCTTGAATATCCATGATGCTAATGATATGCAAAGCCACAAGCTTGGGGAAGTTATGTTTGATGAAGATGATATTTTATGTCCCCCAAGTTTTGATGAGCAAATTTATTATGATGAAAGCATGCCTCCTACTTATGATCATTATATTGATGAAAGTGGGTTTGGAGAGGTCATGACTTTATTTACTGACGAATCCACTATTTTGGAAGAGGTTCCAATTGATTATGAGAACAAAGTGGCTAACTATGATGATTATTGTGAGGACAAGTATGCTATAAAGAATAATGATAACCATTAAACTTGTCATCATGATTTAGTTCTCAATTGGATTATGCCTCACATGATAGTTATTTTTGTTGAGTTTGCTCCCACTATTATGAATGAGAAGAATTTTGCTTATGTGGTGAGTAGTAAATTTTATATGCTTGTAGATCATGAAAAGAATGATTTATTTGATGGTTATATTGTTGAATTCATTCATGATGCTACTGAAAATTATTATGAGGGAGGAACATATGCTTGTAGGAATTGCAATAATATCAATTTTCCTCTCTATGTGTTAAAAATCTTGAAGTTATCCTTGTTTTACCTTCCTATGCAAGTTGATTCTTGTTCCCACAAGTTATTTGCTCACAAAATCCCTATGCATAGGAAGTGGGTTAGGATTAAATGTGCTAGTTATATTCTTCATGATGCTCTGTTTATGTTTCAATTCTTATCTTTTATGTGAGCATCATTGAAATCATCATGCCTAGCTAGGGGCGTCAAACGATAGCGCTTGTTGGGAGGAAACCCAATTTACTTTTGTTCTTTGCTTTTTGCTCCTATTTAGCAATAAATAATTCATCTAGACTCTGTTTATATGTGGTTTTATGTTTTAATTAGTGTTTGTGTCAAGTAGAACCTTTGGGAAGACTTGGGTGAAGTCTTTGCGATCTTTCTGTAAAAAACAGAAACTTTAGTGCTGACGAGATTAGCTGCCATTTTTTACTGGAGAGTGCGATTAGGTTGATTCTTTTGAATATGATTAATAGAAAAATATGATAATAAAAACGTCATGTACTTTGTGGACCGTCCACAAAAATATGATTTTATTGTGTGTATGTTAATGTCGGATAGATGTACAAACTTCCTCTTCAGTTGCGACATATGTAGGATTCATCATCGCGATTGATTCTTTGCATGGTGTGTTGCACTTCAATTCACGGTTAGCTGCAATTTGCGCTATTCTAGCTTTCTTTTGCTCTGGCTGTATATTTGCGTATTTTTGCCTTTCTCTTGCACACTTTTTTGTTTTTTGTGCCAGCTCCATATTTGCATATTTCTTCCTCCCTTGTGGGCAAGTTTTTTTCAACTAAGTTGAATCTTTATTTGTTTTGTTTCGCTGATAGGACTGACGTCGCTTTTTTAGCTTCTCTTGTTTTTCTTCATTGGTCATTCATGCATACCGATGTCTATCTTTTTTATTTCTTTGTTTTTTGGCATCCAGGACTGGAGATAGCGACACAAATTTCTTGGCAGCATGAGAGTTTTCTATATTGTACAAATCTGTTAAATTTATTAAAAAAGAAGGAATTGATTATATTTTGCATTAAATAGATGCATAGTGACAAAGCATATCACATCGCTAAATTAACCATCCTAATGAGTTACCGAAATCAGACAATAAAAATGTCATATGCGCAACACTTCAGTTGAAGTAAATTTACCTAGATGAAATTGTTTCTCCATACCACCTCCAGCGTGTCCACCTTCAGAAACGTTAAGGATGGCATCTTCTTTCTGGTCTAGAACAACAACTTCATCGAGATGAGACTCTATGACCATGACTTCTAAATGTATGTGTTTTGGAGCCGGTGATTTATTATGCAGTCGCATATTGACGTTTCTGTGATAACCCGTGTATATATATTAGTCCAAGATTGTTTATTATGAAATATTCCAATACCAGTACATGGAGGGCACACAAACAATACCAAATCCAATCCAGCTTTGATTCAAATCGGCCAACACCAAACAAAAACATTTTTTTCTTGATACTTTCAAACCGATAAGTGCAGTACCTGGCACGTTCTTTTCTTGAGATTTGCCAAATCATACGCATGCAATTATTTTCTTGGGACTTTCCATACATGTCACGTGATTTCTGAGACTGACCATCCATACATGTCACGTGATTTCTGAGACTGACCAATTCTGACACATGCAACCATCAACGTTATATCGCCAAGTTTGCCTCCTTATTCCACGCATGCTTATTATAGGCTTGGATGCGTGCAGCATGAGCCAGTTTAATCCGGTCTTTATCTCCTTAATTCTCTCCCATCAATTCCAAAATTATGTCTCCCATTAATAATTTTCCATAATCCCACAATCTTCTTCCGATCTCATCTTTTGTGCGGGTCAATTTTCTCCCTATATCTCTCTCCATAATCCCACAATTTTGTCCATCTCCCGGTCTTTTTTTCCTTCCCTCAGTAATTCTGTCCCATAATAATCCCACAATTTTTCTCCCAGACACGGATCAACTCTTTACGGATTTTCTAGGCCGCTTATATTGATATCAAGAGGTAAAGGTATATAAGTTGATCATATTTTATTGAAGGGAGCGAGGTGGGATAATATATAGGATATGAGCCTATTATTAACACAACCGCGAGCTACTCTAGTTGGATGTGTGCTCGATGATTGAGCTATAGGTCGGGAGTTCGACTCCCTAGCCCATATTTTTGGTCCTCGGACTGCATAGTTTACCTGGGCCACCCGTGGGTGGGCTGAGGCCCATGCGGCTCACGGCAAGGACAATTTTTTTACTACATACGAAAATCTGGTATATGAACGGACGGACGAAATTCACTACTTACGGAGGAAAATTTCAAAGGAAGAATCAATAGGCCCTTTATGATTAGGGAGAGATTAATAGACAAATTCCTCACGTCCACCAATTTATTTTATAATTTTCGGGGTTACATAAGTATACGTTTGATACAGATTACTACAGACTGTTCTGTTTTTGACAGATTCTGTTTTCTATGTGTTGTTTGCCTATTTTGGTGAATCTATGAGCAGTATCGGCGGGTATGAACCATAGATAAGTTGGAATAAAGTATATATTACACCAATATGAATTTAGAATGAGTTCACAACAGTACCTAAGTGGTGATCTATGTACTTATACTAATGGAGCTTACAAGTTTTCTGTTAAGTTTTGTGTTGTGAAGTTTTCAAGTTTTGGGTAAAGATTCGATGGACTATGGAATAAGGAGTGGCAAGATAGTAAGCTTGGGGATGCCCAACGCAACCCAAGGTAATATTCAAGGACAACCAAGAGCATAAGCCTGGGGATGCCTCAGAAGGCATCCCCTCTTTCGCCTCCGTTCATCTGTAACTTTACTAGGAGCTATATTTTTATTCACCACATGATATGTGTTTTGCTTGGAGCGTCATTTTATTTTCTTTTGTTTTGCTTGCTGTTTGAAAAAAATACCAAGAACTGAAATTATTAAATGTTAGAGAGTCTTCACATAGTTCCATAATTATTCGACTACTCATTGATCTTCACTTATATCTTTTGGAGTAGTTTGTCATTTGCTCTAGTGCTTCACTTATATCTTTCTAGAGCACGGTGGTGGTTTTATTGTATATAAATAGATGAACTCCCATGCTTCACTTATATTATTTTGAGAGTCCTTTAGAATAGAATGGTAATTTTCTTTGGTTATGAATTTAGTCCTAATATGATGGGCATCCAAGAGGGATATAATAAAAACTTTCATATAAAGTGAATTGAATACTATGAGAAGTTTGATACTTGATAATTGTTTAGAGATATAAAGGTGGTAATATTAGAGTTGTGCTAGCTGAGTAATTTTGAAATTGATAAATACTTGTGTTGAGGTTGGCAAGTCCCGTAAGATGCACGTATGGTAAACGTTGTGTGACAAATTTGAAGCATGGGGTGTTCTTTGATTGCTTTCCTTATGAGTGGCAGTCGGGGATGAGCGATGATCTTTTCCTACCAATCTATCCCCTAGGGGCATGCGTAGTAGTACTTTGCTTCAAGGGCTAATCAACTTTTGCAATAAGTATATGAGTTCTTTATGACTAATGTGAGTCCATGTTTATTACGCACTCTCACCCTTCCATCATTGCTAGCCTCTTCGGTACCGTGCATTGCCCTCTCTTGCCTTGAGAGTTGGCGTAAACTTTGCCGGTGCATCCAAACCCCATGATACGATACACTCTATCACACATGAACCTCCTTATATCTTCCTCAAAACAGCCACCATACCTACCTATTATGGCATTTCCATAGCCATTGCGAGATATATTGCGATGCAACTTTCCACCGTTCTAAGTATCGAGTTGTAATTCTTGAGTTGTAAGTAAATAAAAGTGTGATGATCATCATTATTAGAGCATTGTCCCATGTGAGGAAAGGATGATGGAGACTATGATTCCCCCACAAGTCGGGATGAGACTCCGGACGAAAAATAAAAAAAAGAGAAAAAAGAGGCCATAAAAAAAGAGCAGGCCCAAAAAACAAAAAAACAAAAAATTGAGAGAAAAAGAGAGAAGGGGCAATGCTACTATCCTTTTACCACACTTGTGCTTCAAAGTAGCGCCATGATCTTCATGATAGAGAGTCTCTTATTTTGTCACTTTCATATACTAGTGGGAATTTTTCATTATAGAACTTGGCTTGTATATTCCAATGATGGGCTTCCTCAAATGCGTAGGTCTTCGTGAGCAAGCAAGTTGGATGCACACCCACTTAGTTTCTTAGATGAGCTTTCATATATTTATAGCTCTAGTGCATCCATTGCACTGGCAATCCCTACTCCTTGCATTCACATTAATCGGTGGGCATCTCCATAGCCCATTGATTAGTCGCGTCAATGTGAGACTTTCTCCTTTTTGTCTTCTCACACAACCTCAATCATTATATTCTATTCCACCCATAGTGCTATGTCCATGGCTTGCGCTCACGTGTTGCGTAAGGGTTGAAAAGGCTGAAGCGTGTTAAAAAGTATGAACCAATTGCTCGGCTTGTCATCGGGGTTGTGCTTGATGGGAGCATTTTGTGTGACGAAAATGAAGCATGGCCAAACTATATGATTTTGTAGGGATAAGCTTTCTTTGGCTATGTTATTTTGATAAGACATAATTGCTTGGTTAGTATGCTTGAAGTATTATTATTTTTATGTCAATATTAACCTTTTGTATTGAATCTTATGGATCTTAATATTCTTTCCACAATAAAGAGAATTACATGGATAAATATGTTAGGTAGCATTCCACATCAAAAATTCTGTTTTTATCATTTACCTACTGGAGGACGAGCAGGAATTAAGCTTGGGGATGCTTGATACGTCTCCAACGTATCTATAATTTTTGATTGTTCCATGCTATTATATTATAAACCTTGGATGTTTTATATGCATTTATATGCTATTTTATATGATTTTTGGGACTAACCTATTAACTTAGAGCCAAGTGCCAGTTTCTGTTTTTTCCTTGTTTTTGACTTTTACAGAAAAGGAATACCAAACGGAGTCCAATTGACGTGCCAATTTTTAATGATTTTTTATGGACCAAAAGAAGACCCTGTAGTACAAGAGTTGGGCCAGAAGAGTCCCGGGCCGTCCACGAGTGTGCCCCCCGGCGCGTGGGCCTACCTCGTGGATGACTCAGGCACCTTCTTGATGTGAGATCTACGCCAAAAATTCCTATAAATACAGAAACATCCAGAAAATAACCTAGATTGAGAGTTCCGCCGCCAGAAGCCTCCGTAGCCACCGAAAACTAATCTAGACCCATTCCGGCACCCTGCCGGAGGGGGGAATCCCTCTCCGGTGGCCATCTTCATCATCCCGGCGCTCTCCATGACGAGGAGGGAGTAGTTCTCCCTCGGGGCTGAGGGTATGTACCAGTAGCTATGTGTTTGAACTCTCTCTCTCTCTCTCTCTCTCGTGTTCTTGATTTGGCATGATCTTGATGTATCGCGAGATTTGCTATTATAGTTGGATCTTATGATGTTTCTCCCCCTCTACTTTCTTGTAATGGATTGAGTTTTCCCTTTGAAGTTATCTTATCGGATTGAGTCTTTAAGGATTTGAGAACAATTCATGTATGTCCTACATGTGCTTATCTGTGGTGGCAATGGGATATCACGTGATCCACTTGATGTATGTTTCGGTGATCAACTTGCGAGTTTCGTGACCTCATGAACTTATGCATAGGGGCTGGCACACGTTTTCGTCTTGACTCTCCGATAGAAACTTTGTGGCACTCTTTGAAGTTCTTTGTGTTGGTTGAATAGATGAATCTGAGATTGTGTGATGCATATCGTATAATCATACGCACGGATACTTGAGGTGACATTGGAGTATGTAGGTGACATTAGGGTTTTCGTTGATTTGTATCTTAAGGTGTTATTCTAGTATGAACTCTATGATAGACTGAACGAAAAGAATAGCTTCGTGTTATTTTACTACGGACTCTTGAATAGATCGATCAGAAAGGATAACTTTGAGGTGGTTTCATACCCTACAATAATCTCTTCGTTTGTTCTCTGCTGTTAGTGACTTTGGAGAGACTCTTTGTTGCATGTTGAGGGATGGTTATATGATCCAATTATGTTATTATTGTTGAGAGGACTTGCACTAGTGAAAGTATGAACCCTAGGCCTTGTTTCCTAGCATTGCAATACCGTCTGTGCTCACTTTTACCACTTGCTACCTTGCTGTTTTTTTTGGATTACAAAAACCGTTATCTACTATCCATATTGCACTTGTATCACCATCTTTTCGCCGAATTAGTGCACCTATACAATTTACCATTGTATTGGGTGTGTTGGGGATACAAGAGACTCTTTGTTATTTGTTTGAAGGGTTGCTTGAGAGAGACCATCTTCATCCTACGCCTCCCACGGATTGATAAACCTTAGGTCATCCACTTGAGGGAAATTTGCTACTGTCCTACAAACCTCTGCACTTGGAGGCCCAACAACGTCTACAAGAAGAAGGTTGTGTAGTAGACATCAGGGGGCTGGTTTGGTGTGTGCATGTGTTGGGTTCCCCCGCGCCGCGAACACACTTCACCAAAGCCCTGCCGCCCCAGAGCTTCGGCTTCCTTGATCCTCACGAGGCGCTCTCAAATGAGCTTGTGGACATGTGCACACTCTAAAGTCCGTGCCCCTCGGGTAGCGTGACACGGTGCACTAAGTCACAACTAACTCACGCTTGGGGGCTCGCGCAAGGAAGAACAAGGCACCCCATCAAATTTTCTAACAACTTTGCAGCTCTACGACATGTCCTGAGGCCGATGGCTCCTGAGTCGTCGGGAAGGAAGATTCACCAGATGCTGAAGGCGCGCCCTCGTGAGAACTAAACTACTGCGAGCATGCGAAGCTAAGTTACCCAAACCGCGTCTACTCGGAACACAGATAGCATGACATAACACCAAAATAACAAGCATAGCATAGTGGCGTAAGTGCCGCAGTTCATTACAGACCCCAGCGGGGCCATCTACTTTTTAAAAAAATGTAGGAGGAAGGAAAGGTTAAACAAAAGTGGCCCATGTGGCCGCAGCAGCTCCCGAGCCAGGCTCTGGCAGCCACATACTCAGCCGGAGTCCTCCTCCCGCTTCACTGAAGCACGGTGGCGAGACGACCCGTCGCCTCCCCAGATCCGAGCCCGGCGGCGGGGCGACTGATCATAGCCTCCGCTGCTGGTGCTCTTGCCGGAGGAGGAGCCGCCGCCACTGGGAGAGGCGTGGCCGTCACCAAGGGCAAGCTCGCCCTCGTCGTATTCGCGGCCGTCATCAAGGCCAAGCTCATCGTCGCTACTGCCATCCTTAGGGCATCACCCTGCGCGGAGGACGTACACCCTGAACACCCTCACGTAAAGGGTCACGATGCCATCGTACTTGAAGTGGAGGGTGCACCTCCCCCTCAGGTCTCGTGCACGGGCGAACGACTTCCAACCGCGGGTTAGGGAGACGCTACCTCCGACGGTGACCTTGACCCCGGCCCATGAGGCCCTGCTGCAGCAGCCGTCGGCCTGCAGCTAGAGACCGTCAAGCCCCATGGCCGGCAAGCTTCTCCGGGAAGCTTCTCTCGTCAACCCCAGTGGAAGCTGGAGCCAGATGCCGGCAAGCTTCTCTGACCACACGATGAACTCCGGGAGCACATCCACCGAATGGAAGCGCGGCCGAGGAGGCCGCGCAACCATGGCACGCCTCCCCTCGTCGTAGGGGCCGCCTCGCCCTTGGCGGCCCCACCCCGGGAAGAACTGCTGCCACGGACACCCAAAGCAACACCGGCCCCCGAAGAAGTGCGCCTGCGCCCTTGGGGAGCTACCGCTGGGGTCGCAACATGCTTGCGAGGACGGCCTCGCCCCCTCTTGGGCGGCGGCGAGTCTGGCACCCCTTGTGTGCTTTCCCCTTCTCGGCGGCGGAGAACCTCCTCGTCGGCGCCATTAGAACTGAAGCAAGACGACAAGACAAGGAAGAAGAAGAAGAAGAAGCGGGCGGCGAGAAGAGGGAGATGAGCAAGAGGGGCTCCACCCCAACCCTCATTTATAGCCTAAGGGAGGCCAGCCGCCGGCCTCCACGATCCCACACAATGATGGTTTTTCTCTGCACACAGCGGAGTCTCATCAAGTCAAACGATTATCGAGGTAGCATGGGGAAGCGGAGACGCCCACGTCTCATCAATCGCAATGCATCGACCAAGGCCGCGGTCGGCTAGGGCCCGCGACGCTCCGCACTTGCTCTTTAGCTTCACCTCGAAGCCAAGTTCGAGCATGCCATGGGCCTGGGGCCTACTGTCAGCGTTCTGCAAATGGGGGGTACCCAGACTTGCCTTCCTGCGGCCCACGACATGGCCCCATCGACGGCCTGGTACATCCTAGCTTTAGTAGCAAACAAATCGAGACCCTCGCGGGGGGCCAAGCCTCATGAGGCGGACGACACCAAGACCTCCACGAGGAGCAGCCTCCCCAAGCTAGCTCCCGAGGAGCGGAGATCTCTATGAAAGCCTCACCTCACGAGGTTTGGATGACGTGAGCCATGATGAACAAGGCCAGGCGAGCGCCGGCAGGCGCAGTGTACTGGTTTTTCTCTTTGGTGCTAAGGAGGCAGGCACTGGCGCAGAGTCCTGAGGAATCAGCCAAAGGTTTCCATTCCGGTGCAACAAGACCAAGACTACCAGGATAGCAGGACGGAGGTCATCATGGAGCCCACCACAGCATCACGGCCAGAGGCTTTCACAGGCGACGACCACTTTTGTCAGGATGGCATTTACTAGTTGTCTCCCTTCGAATTTGGTCATTGTGGGATCCCTGATTCATTTGGGAAGAGGACCAAGGCCACTATAAATAGGAACTAGCCAACACCATAGAGGGGGATTGATTCGACCCGGATTAGCTGACAGTTCACTCAAGCCCAAGAACACCCCTCCTCCTAAGGTTGTTCGCCACTGTACTAGTTCATCCTCAGCCCATCGAGGCCAATCCACCACAAGGAGTAGGGTTTTACACCTCAAGGTGGCCCGAACCTGGGTAAATTCCATGTCTCCTTTCCATTCAGTTCGTCAAGCTAGGTCGTGAGATTAGCGAGTTGGTAGACTGGGGAGGACGAGTTCTTCGCATGCACCCCACAGTTTGAACCTCTCAAGGGTCTGCGGTGCCTGAAATCCGACAAGATGTGGCCACAGTCATTTTGTGCGAGAGAGTGTGAAGAGAGCAACCCCAGCAAGCAACCGTGTAGGCTCTTGTCCTGGCTATGTATATAGTGGAGTGGTTCCTTTTTCTCTCCATATGAACCAATTTATATTGCGTACGTGCCACTGAAGAAAAAAACTTTATTTATAAATGACGCAGCATCATTCATGCGTGGTTCCCGACCCTCCATTTTTTATAAGTGAGTAACTACTACTAGACGCATCAAATTATCACGTGGGCTCCATTATTTATAAGTTAGTAACTACTACTAGACGCATCGTAGAGAAATGAGCTCCACTGTGTCACGTGTGTGGCTAGGGAAGACGCAAAAAATGCAAAGAGTGCTACTAGTACTACGTGCGTGGGTGCGTGCACCTCTTCTCTTCGAGCATGGTTATTAAATGTATAGCCCACTACTCTACCACACGGTTATTATATGTGCAAAGAGTATAGGCAGTAATAATGACTAATAAGCCATCAAATCACGAGGCCCACCTTTCTCTATGTTTGACCGAGGAAGCAGCCATCATTTCACTCCTCGTTGAATATCCATCTGCTGCTACCTCCGCAAATAAATAAAATCTGTTTCTACCTCCGCAGCATGGTTAATAATATATCCATTTCAATAACGACGTAGAAATATCATTCACTAATACAATATGGCTGGATCTAAGGCTGGTGATTTTTTTACTTTGTCTCTTTCTCTTTTTGTCTCATTTACTCATTTTACATAGGAGCACGTGTAGAGGAAGGCTATTCCTTTCGATGGGACTTCTTCATGGGGTTTAAGACTAAGTAGATCCGAATTATGCCTCTTCCCACCACTCTGAATCGTGCCATCTACGATAGTACTCCCATTGCAACAATGAGGTCCACTAGGTCTAGCACATCCTCTAAGAAGAGACTGTCACACAAAACATACATCTTATTGCCTTCTTCCTCATACAGTACGTACCACTAGTACTAATACTGCTCGTTCTCCTATAAACCTTGCGCTTGGCATCTCAAAAATATTAACCTTGCGCTTGACTCTTCGGGAAGTCGAGCAATAATGGTATTGCAGTATATATCATTATGGCTATCTGACCGAATGAATTGATGCACGTCCACCACGTGGGAAAGGGTCGAGCGAGGGCCAAGGGGCGAGGGCCGAGGGAGAGTCCGTACTAGTACTTCCGTTTCAATATGGACTACATACGGAGCAAAATGAGTGAATCTACACTCTAAAATACATCTATATACATCAGCGTTTGGAGTATGTACTAGTAGTTCATATTGAAATCTAGTAAAAGACATATATTTCAAACAATATGATAATCTCTCTAACTAAGGTAGGGATGAGGAGTAACGGAGTGAGTAGTAAAATTTTCTCCTCGTCCTACGAGCCACCGCGCGCGTGGGTGAGGGGGCGGGCGTAAGGCATTATAAGCAAGCTTCTGCTCGTCCTGTGACTCTGTGAGCCACGGCACCTGTGTGCGGGACATACGTGTACTAAGCAAGCTTTTCCTCATTCTGCGAGTTCACGGGACACATCAAAAGTAATGCGTACAGAGCATATCCAGTGTATAGAGCCTTGCCTCTAAGGTAGGTCCCACATGGTTTGCCTCTTTTTTAACATAATGCGTCAAGTCACAATTTGTTTGTTCACCTATGGTACACGATCCTCCATCAAGTGGACAACCAGTAGACGTGTCAAATTACCACGTGGGATGACTTTTCGTACAGAAATGAGCACCATCGTGTACCCACGCGGGTGTGGTTGGGAAAGAGACGGGAGTACGTGCGCTGTGTGTGCACCTCTTATCTTTGTGCACGTCCCCCGCCTACGTGGGTGTGTGTGTGTGAGAGAGATACGAACCTAGATAGATGGCGTGTGCGTTCGTGAGTGTTTTTTGTTGGGGGAGGTGGTGTGTGATTTTGTGAATGTATTTGAGGGAATATGTGTCGATCATATCTCAAAAAAATTGACACATGCAATGTGTGTGAAATAGAGGCCTATCTATATCATATATAGAGGGGGCGATCCACGAGAAGAGAGGGAGGGGTCATAGATCTTGATAGAGTCGAAGAGAGGATCAAGTGTGTGGGTGCGAGATCGATGAGGAGATCCATCAAAATTGTGTGTGTGCAAGTCAAAGATATAGGGCGACTAACCTACCGGAACATCAGAGCGTACAAGGCAAGTTTGTGTGTGGCAGGGATACATGACTAGAACACTCGATGTATTGGTGTGTGTGGGGGGGAGGGGGAGACAAAGACCCAACTAGAGAGGTGGATTGACTCGTATATGTGTTGAGAAGGAGAGACCTGGCTATGTCTTGAGGGAGATCGGTCGACATCCATACATAAGTGAAGGACACGGAATAGTTTGGGACAGAGAGAGAGATAGGGAGAGAGAGGGACAGGGGTAGAGTGTTGGATGGGTGATGGAGTTGCTTCTCGAAGATGGTGGGAGAGGCCTACTAGAAAACCTGAGGGTAGGACTGCAATACTATCAATAACAGTGGCCATGTGTTTCTGTGTGTGCGTGTGCGTGATAGATGTGTCGGGAGGCATGCATGGATGATGAATGGGGCCCATGTGTTTGGTAATCATACCTAACTAGATCGGTAGATCAATTGTTGTGTGTCGAAGGGAAGGGAGAGACATAACTAATGAGGTAGATCGATTGGCGCGTGGGGAAAACGAGTTATATCGACCTAGCTAGGTATATGTATAGCGGGAGATTGGTCGGTGTACATGCATTTGTTGGAGGAAAATAAGGCCCAGCGAGATGGATAGATAGAGAGAATGGAGCTAGGAGGTGGTGCGAGAGGCCTACTAGCTAGATAGGGGGAGGAGTGTGCGATTGTGAGATTGATAAAAAGAGGGGCAGGAGTTTATATGTGTGTGGAACCGGATGAGAGACACAAGGCATGGACACAGAAAGGGGGAGATGGAAGGTGCGTGTGTATGTGGTAGGTAGACATTGCTAGAGAGGTTTATCGATCAGTGTGTGTCGGAAAGGAGTTGTGGAGACCGTGGGAGAACAACCTAAAGAAAATAAAATGAATATGCATGATGGATAGAATGTTGAGGGAGGGGGAGGGCGAGGAGGGCATGTGCATGCACGAGAGATAGTTAGTGCTAGCTACAAAGGTTAGAGGATTGTGTGGGTGTAAGAGGCTAACAAAGATCATAGTTCGATATGAAAGTGGATTCAAATATTTGAATAGGAGATCATAGTGTTATAAACATAAGCATGCATGAATATAGCGGTGATACGCGTGGTGTGGTTTTGGACATGTTATACCATAATGTGATAATGCGTGGTGTTTGGAACTCACAGCTAAATATCGAACAATCTAAACCATACTATACATCGAACAATCTCACATTTTATTTGAATTTGTGATAATGTGTGGCGTTCGCAGCTCACAACTAAAGATCGAACAATCTAAACCATACTATATATCGAACAATCTCACATTTTATTTGAATTTGTGATAATCTGTGGCATTTGAAACTCACATCTAAATACTTGTAGGCGTAGAGGACGGGGCACCATACATTATGTGATAAACACATTATACATATGACAAATGTTTTAGATTATGAAGATCTAGCTAGAGCTTGAAATGTACTTTGATTTGAAATCAACAGAAAGTGGATTCAAAAAATCGAGTTCGAGTTCATATATTACACAAGGTTCATACCTAACTCGACAATAATCATGTGTTGTGAAGATAATACAAAAACGATGGTTTAACTTGACAATAATGATGATTGTAGATCTTATTAATTAGAGATATGAATTCAAATGGTTTAACTTCACAACAATCATGATTCTAGATCTTATTCAAATAGAGAAACGAATTCAAATTTAGTTCATATTGAAGCGGTAGTATATACGTTTGGAGTGCACTAAAACATTAATTTGGGTAGCAAGTTGCATGCATTATACATGTAGCGAAATATTTTAATTGAACATAATATGAATTCAAAGTTTTGAATGGCATTTGTAGTGGGAATTGATTTGGTACAGTACACAGGAGTAGACTCTCTTGTGCGGTGTGAATTGATTTCTTTTTGTTTTTCAAACGAGGGAAGTGCGAATTGATTTGGTATAGTACACATTAGACTTGTCAGGAAATTTCAACCCGCTCCTTGTTACCCCGAAATATTTAAGATATATCTTTGCATCGTTGCACTCTGAAAACTCCCTCCATCTCAACCCGCGCCTTGCTATCCCAAAATTACAAAACACACGAAAACTCCCACCTCCTGCGAAATTCCGACACGTGAAATGCCCATGATACCCCTGAAGCGCCTAGCTCCAATCGGTGGGGGACTTCCGCAACTTACCCCACATTTCGGACAAGCGCGTCCCTAAGCCATGGTTCCCCCTCCCATCCTATCCTCCCACCCATTTGTACACCGAGGCCACGAAAACCCGCGAAGCCCCACACCCTCCTCAGTTCGCCACATAGCAGGAGCCTCTTCCCCGACGACGTCGTCCATAGAAACACCTCGACGTCCCTCATCCACTACACCGGATGGGGATCCGTCGTTGATCTCGCTATCCCGCCGGTTCAGCCACCCGGTCCTCCACCTCCATAGAGCTGCCCTGATGTTCCCATCGTCTTTCGCGCCACCTCCATTCCCACACCACCGTCTTCACCTGCACCACTGCAAGAGTAGCATCATCACCGATTCCTCGGATGAAGCTGAGGCCTAATCGGCGCCACCAAAGAGGTTCTACACTAATCACCGCATTTTATTCTTGATTCGATCTCACGGTGCTGCCGGCGCTCGGTCTTGAGCCGACATGGCGTGGCTCCATCCACGACGGTGTTATCGGCCACTTCCTCCACGACGTCGCTCCCTCGGCGGCGACATCCACATCAGTAGGAGCTGCTGCTGCTTTAGCTCTCACTCACGCTGGTGCTCCACTCTTGTTATTGTTCGCATGCCTGGTCTTCTCTTGCTCTTGCTCTTGCTTGCACTGCTGCTCTCGCTCTTCCTCTTGCTTGCATTGCTGTTCCGTTTTAGCTACACTTCAGTTGACTGAATCGACTTTTGGGTCACTGGATTTTCAGGGGGTGGGGGTGTCGGTGTCAAAACCGGCGGATCTCGGGTAGGGGGTCCCGAACTGTGCGTCTAAGGCGGATGGTAATAGGAAGCAGGGGACACGATGTTTACCCAGGTTCGGGCCCTCTTGATGGAGGTAATACCCTACGTCCTGCTTGATTGTTCTTGATGATATGAGTATTACAAGAGTTGATCTACCATGAGATCGTATAGGCTAAACCCTAGAAGCTAGCCTATGGTATGATTGTATATGTTGTCCTACGAACTAAACCCTCCGGTTTATATATACATTGAAGGGGGCTAGGGTTACACAGAGTCGGTTACAAGGGAGGAGATCTTCACATCTGTATTGCCTAGCTTTCCTTCCATGCCAAGGAGAGTCCCATCCGGACACGAGACGAACTCTTCAATCTTGTATCTTCATAGTCCAATAGTCCGGCCAAAGGATATAGTCCGGCTGTCTGGGGACCCCCTAATCCAGGACTCCCTCAGTAGCCCCTGAACCAGGCTTCAATGACAATGAGTCCGGCGCGCAGTATTGTCTTCGGCATTGCAAGGCGGGTTCCTCCTCCGAATACTCCATAGAAAATTTTGAACACTAGAATAGTGTCCAGCTCTGCAAAACAAGTTCCACATACTACCACAGAGAGAATAATATTTGCACAAATCTAATTTGCTGATGCGTTCTGACAGCATGACGTTATGTCATGGCTCGATCATTATTCGAACCATTTTTCTCAACTAGCACCACACATATTGCGGGTGGTTTTCTCGACACGTCTTGTCAAAGTAGAGATTGTGTCCCCCTTATTATGGGATTCTCATCAATACGGACGCGGGTAACCCAACCGCGCCATTACTTACGGCGCTTGGGAAATAAGAGGTCTTATCAGGCGAGGGGGGAGGCGCATCGCCTCTTCCGCCCTTATAAAGGGACAAGAATTCACCCTCTTCACCCATACCTTCTTCCCAACTCATTCCATTCTGCTCAGGCTCCAACGCGCGAGCGTTCACCTCCTCTACCCACAAAAGGACTTCCAAAGATGTCTGGATCCGGAGCAGGAGCAAAATGGATAGCCTCTACCGTCCAAGAGAAGGATACCAAAAAGCTTCGGGAGGCCGGGTATCTGGCCAAGAAAATCGGCCATCGTCTCCCGACGGCGGGACAGATTTTCCCCACTCCGGAACCCCACAAGAGGGTTGTATTCCTCCCACACTTTGTCCGTGGGCTAGGATTTCCTCTCCACCCATTCGTTCGTGGTATCATGTACTATTATGGGATCAATCTTCACGACATCTCGACATTCATTGTCATGTGAGAGGCTTTTCTCCGTGTTTTGCCACACTTTGGTTTATGGCTGGAGGTCTTTAGTGTGAAGCCCAAGGTGGTGGGCGGCGAGCACGCCGAGTGCCGGGGCGCTATGGTGAGCAAGATGCCCAACATCATATGGCCAATGTGAACGTTTAATGATTCTGTCAAGGAGTGGCAACAACAGTGGTTTTACATCACTGAGTCGAGCGGTAAGGGACGGCCCGCTTCTCCGAGTTTCGATCCGGCGCCCCTCTGCGGCTTACGTCCTAGGTCAAGAAAGGACTGGATTGGTCCTCGTCCGACGAACTGTCGGTGCTCCAGACACGTGTTAATGATATGGGAGATAAGAATATTGAACTCGTTGACGTAGTCCAGGTGATGTTAGTCCGCTGGATACTGCCTTGTCAACACCGGACCTGCAATCTATGGGAGTTTGATCCGGCCAGACACCAAACCTTGCGAAGGCTCTTCGGCTCTTCGCACGAGGTGCTTTTTAAGTCTAGCAAATCATGGCCGGGCTCCACCGACGACCGCGGGTACATACTGTCCCGCCCTGCAAGTTCGGTGAGTTTATCAAACTTTTCCATCCGCATGACCCAAAGGAAGCGCCTAACGCGTGTTCATTCAACTTTCCTAGAGCTGGACAAAGAAGGCGGCGCGGATCTATTGTCCGGCCCCGCTGCCCGAAGACCCGGCCATCCCACTTCTGACGAAGATGCTGGTCCCGACGCCTTACATGGTGCCAAAGAAGATGGCCAAGAAGGAGGCTAAAAAGACCCGGGGCGGCCATCGTTGTCGCAGCATTTCGTGCACAATACCCAAAGGCTCTGATGCCCATTCCGCCTTCGAAGAGGACGAAAAGGAGGAGGAAGATAAATCCCCTGCGGAGGAAGAAGGAAGAGGACGGCCTCCGCATCCTTGGAGGCCGAACTACCCAAAAGAGGAAAGATTCCTCGTCAAGAGGAGTTTCCTGCCGCCGCCGACAGCGGCCTAGCATGGGATCCCAGGGCCCAGCCCCTGGTGAACTCATGAGTATATAAAATCCGAGTACGTTTAAGCGTCCGTACTCATCGTGGCTTAGTATTTTAACCTAAGCCGTATATTTCTTGTAGTCCGGCGAGGTCCCGTACCGAACAATCCTCATCGGAGGACCTGCTGAGCTCAAACACTGTGGAGAACGGGATGCCCCTGAAGGACCCTTCCTCCAAGCAGGTGCCAAACACCGATGCCTCGTCCCAAAAGGACCTCGACCAAGGAGGAAAGGAAAAAATCATGAAGGCGGCGCCTGGAGGCTGAACCGCAGCTTTGTTGGTGGCGCTACGAGATGCCTCCATCGTTGATGAACACCATGCCCTGATGGGCGCGGTGATTGAGAAAATTCAGTCGACCGAGAGTGGACTGAAAGAAGCCTGTATCAGTCTTATAGAAGGCTTTGAGGTATGTTTTATGAGTTATCGAAGAGTGTCATAGTCTAGATAGTAGCCCCTCATACACTGTTTGGTGAAAGAAAGAACTGGACAGGGGATCGAAATCATGATATCAGGAAGACTCACGAAATGACATTGATTTCTCTCCTGTTCAGGCAGATACATGTAGCGGCTGCTGCCTCTCATACTATGGAGATTGCCGGACTGAATCAAAGTCTGGAGCGGGCCAGAGAAGAAATTGGCCGATTGGAAATGCAGTTGAGGGATAAAGAAGGTATGCACCAGCATTATGTGCATTTATTGTGAAATAAATGTTCAGTATGAAATAAGCCACATAATATGTGCTAGGAGTTATGACCGAAGTTGAGGCCCTCAAAAGGGCCATTGCCGAGGCTGAGAATAAGGCGGCCACGGAGCGGGCTCTTCATGAGAAACACGAAGCCATAATTATTAAAGCTGAGCAGGAGCTGCAAGAGGCCGTAAGTAAATGCGAGGCCTTGGAGCAGAGTTTAACGGAGAAAGAGTCCGAACTCACCAAGGCACGCCAAGCCACGAGCGACGCCCAGGGGGAAACCCAAAGCGCACTGCAGGGATCCAAGAAGCGAGGAAGATCGCGGCAGGTAAGCTTTTCCTATGTAAAGAAAATATTTGAAGGGAAAACTATGTTTCTGATTGTGAATCCAGACTTCTCAGGTGTATTTGCCGAGCTACCGCACAGTATTTCAGATGCTGCGTACTTCTATCGAGCCGAAAGAAGGAACACCATCGATAAGCTTTTTTGGTCTCAGTATTTAGCACCGAAATATCCGGTGCCATTTTCCGATCAACTGAAACAGCTGATCGCACTGCATAAGGCGGCGGAACTAGCCATGAAAGATGTGGTTATCCGGCTATGGCCTGCCGAATCGATTCCAAGCAGCTACTTCGGGCTTATAAGGCGGCTTATAATTGCTTGCCCTCGACTTGGTGCCATCAAGTGGCCGGTCTGTATAGAAGGAGCGCAGATGGCCTTTGCCCTTGCAAAGGTGCACTGGGGGAAGATGGATGCCGAAAAGCTAGTGACCGAAGGACCGCCGGAGGGGAAGGAGCATCGCAAGCCCGAATCATATTATAAGAGTGTCCTGAAAGGATCCTACCTTGCGGCGGAGCTATGTACCAAGGACATTATATTTCCCTGAATGCGGATCCTGCTGTCTGTTGTAATGTTTAAACAAGGTCATTGATATGTTGACTGTTATATAAAAGTTTACCCTCCTGTGCGGCCGTTTGTATATTAAGGCTAAGAGTTGGCCAGTCATCGGCTTCTGCCCCCACGTAAATAGTACGGGGGTGTTCGGGATAAACCTGAGCAATCTTTATCCTAGTTTTGGGTCCTCCAAGGGAGGTGCTCAGCACAATGAACCAGGCAATCAGACTATAGGGCTTTATCGCAATCACTTAGCCATAGGAGCTTTAGTATGGTCGGCGCAGCCCCTTGTGTTCGAAAGACCGTACTAGGGGCTCTATAAGTGCCTGATCAGAGAAAAAAGCTGATCCATCGCACGCTGCATTGGTTATGGCATTATGCGGGAGAAATCCTTAAAGATTTTGTAACCGGTCGAACAGCTGACCAGCTCTCGCCGTATCATGACAATCAGTTTTCGGCTTTCTCTACTGAGGTGCTCATCCGGAAGAACCGGGACACAATCGCAGTAGTTCTCCCAGTGCTACCTTAGCCGATATAGCGGAACGTAAGGTACCAAAACATGGGAGCCGGGCAAACCCAACTATTGTCCCAAGACATGATTCGGAGCTGATGCATATAATACTATAAGTTCGGGGTGCCGAACTTCCATGAAGGTGTTCGGACTTTTATTGCCGTGTTATGGGGAAAATGAAGGCCCTGACATATTTAAGGCATATCGCTATGTATGGATGCCGTTTGACGAAGTGATTTCGATGAGAAATAATCAGCGGTAAAACGTCATATAAATCCACATGTTGTATTTCAATAATACGTCTATGTGTACGGGTACAAGTAATGTGATAAAAAAGGAGTTGTGATAGCAGAACCTGTTGTGACCTACGGGGAAGAGGTTGAGTGCGGATCCGTATTGTAGCCGGACGTTCGCTGCAGGGAATGTCTAAAGATCCCCAGACGCGTTCGATCCGCCTCTGTGGAGTCCGTCCTGGTCGGTACAAAGGTGAACCTGCGAAGGAAATACAGGAAATGTTTGCGTGCCGGAGGGTGGTTGAGCCATTGAGTCCAGCCTGTCGTGGCCTTCGCCGGGGTGTTTAATTGAGCCCTGGACTAGACGGAGTATCCTTCCGCAAAGTTGTTCGGAGTCCCTTGACGGTGTCCAGGAGCCTACGTGTTGACTCGAGGTTCGGATGCAAGGTGCTACTCGGTATTCCTGCTGCTAAGGTAGTGATGTATTTGTGGTGCCGAAGGAAAATTTGGCCTTGCCATGAACTGTGATGATGCCGCGTGGACAGGGCATTTTGAGCTTACGGTAGTCATAATGTGGCACCGCATTGAATCGAGCGAACGCGGTTCGCCCGAGCAGTGCTTGACAGTCACTGCGGAAAGGGGCGATTTTGAAGATTAACTCTTCGGTACGGTAATTTTTTGGTGATCCGAATATTACCTCGAGGGAAATGGAGCCTGTACAGCTGATCTCCATACCTGGTATGATGCCTCTAAAAGTGGCTTTAATGGGCTTGATCGCTGACTGATCGATGCCCATCTTGCGCACTGTATCCTGGTAAAGCAGAATTAAACTGCTACCTCCGTCAATAAGGACTCGAGTGAGGTGGAACCCGTCTACTATTGGGTCGAGGATTAGTACGGCTGGATTGCCCCGATTGGCGTTAACCGGACAATCAGTGTGGTTGAAGGTGACTGGCCCTAGCTTATATTGTGGGACGGTGAGTTCCGTTGAGCCGCCATCCTTAAGGGTGTATATCTGGTCCAAGTGGGCCGTTTGGGTGGTATTTACCAAATTCACCGATTGAGTATGGGGGGGGGGGATTTCTTTTGCCCTCCTGTGTTTGGAAATCTGGGCTCTTCGTCTCTATCATCGCTTTGAGACCCCTCTTTGTGTTTGGCACCTGCCTTCCCGGCTTGTTTGAAGACCCAGCATTCTCTGTTGGTATGGGTGGCTAGCGTTTCTGGGGTGCCATGAATTTGGCATTGACGAGCGAGTATGCGGCCCAGACTGGATGGACCCGAATTTGTATTTTTGGGCTGCTCCTTCCGCTGACCGGACTTTGAGACCCTGAACCCGGCATTAACTGCCGTATTATTGGTTTTATCACCATGTTTGTAGCGCTTGTGTTTGTTGCGTCATGGTTTTCCGTTGGCTTGCCGGAGTTAAGGCAGAACCAGTCGCTACGTGAGGGGAACCCACTGGAGAGGTACCCCACTATCTATCTTAGGGTTTAGGATGGGGGCGGTGGTCGCCAGCGGTGGGGGCATGGTGGTTGGGCGGTGTCGTGGGGATCGCTGGAGAAAAAGCTCGACGTAGGAGGGCTAGAAGGATGGCCGGGGCAGCGGCGGACCGGCAGTGGGGAGTGGTTTCGGGGCGGCGCGAGATCGAGGCGGCGTGGGAGCGCCTCCGGCCGCGGGCGGCATGGGCCGGCGGATTGGCCGGCGGTGGCTAGCGGCTCAGGGGGGTGGAGGTTGAAGATAAACTGTACGCCCTTGATTTCATATCCAATGGCTTGAAAATCGACTGACCAGAGATGAAAAACTCAATCGACTAGCGTGTATCCTCACCCTTGCTGCTCTACTCTTACACACACTCATGCTGCATGAGCAGCAGATCGTGCTCTTGTTCGAGCTCCTGCAGCTGCTACCCAAGATGTTGCTACACGATCAACTGCCCCGGCTCCCGCACGTGCTGCTGCTTCGGGCTCTACTGTTGCTACTACTGCTTTTCTGCTACTAGTGCGTTCAGTTTCGACAGTAAAATTCAGTTTCGACAACAAAATTCAGTTTCGACAGTTAAATTCAGTTTCAACAGTTATATTCAGTTTCGACAATTAAGTTCAAGGATGAGAGGCTGATGTATTTTACATCTAGCACTTCGTGGTTATGTATTTTATGTCATCTATTGGAGATGCTATTAGAATTCCACTAAGGTTAACGTTGTCTCTCTTGTCCTGCTTCAGCCTCGCCCTCGTACAACTCAGTGGAGCTGCTGCAATGATGAAACCCTCCATCAATGCGGAGCAGTACCCCGGGCTCCATCTCCAGATGCCTAGGATATTCTTCCCCTCCTCTGATAGCCAAATCAGCCGGAGCATCCTCACCGACCAACCCAATCACGCTGAAATCGACATGGCTTCGCCAAAGAGGTTGTACACTTGTTGCATTGCTTTTTCACTCTACATGTTATATATATTGTCCACTAAGCACATGTAGTAACGTGAAATACGATTAGTTTCTCCTACTATATGACAAGCAGTGAGATACCTGTCAGTGAGAACGACACCTATGGGATCACAGGGAATCCCTTCTACAGTTAGCGGGTGCGGGGCTATGGAAAGAGTGGGTTTAGAAGATGAACACAGGAAATTTATCCAGGTTCGGGCCACAAGTGATGCGTAATACCCTACTCATGCTGGTTTGTGTTTATCTGGTGTTCTTGGACTAGCCACAAGCGTGCAGGGTCTAAAAAGTCTGAATCCTTCTCTAGTATGCCTCGGGCCTCCTTTTATAGCAAAAGGGGTCGCCATAGTGGCACATAGGAGGTGGAAAGTTGTATTGTATACAAGTATATCGCCTGACACCATAGGACAAATGCATTTAATGCGCTGCTGACGTGCCCTCTCACTCTATCGGGGACGACAAGGAAGCTCGTCTCACCCGTTGCCGCCTCATCTCGTTCTGACACGCGTCCATGCTGACTAGGCGTGCAGCCTATGCTGGCTAGCTGGCTGCTGAGTTGGTGTGATGGCAGAGTCTTCACGAAGATCTGCATGCCACCATGCAGGTGCTTGCTGAGTTGGCCTGGAAGCTGCACGTCGCCACACAGGTGTCTGCCTTGTTGGCGGGTTGACTGCTGTGTTGGAACGGCGGTGGAGCCTTGGCAGGTGGGGGGCTGGCTGCGGCCCCGCAGATGTCCCCGGAAAGGGTCTTGCCGGGGTCTCGCAGGTGTCCCCGGCAAGGGTCTTACCAGGGGTCTCGTGAGCGTCCTCGACAAGGGTCTTACCGGGGGTCTCGTGAGCGTCCTCGGCAAGGATCTTGTCGGGGGGTTTCTGTCTTTTGGTCCTCATATAGTCTTTTATGTTCTTGGTCTCCACAACGATCTGCATGCCACCATCACTACAAAAAAGGCACATCCATGACATTTTGGGCCGAATGAATTTTTTTTTGACATATTTATGACACTTCTGTGACGATAATTGTGAGAAAACCCGATATCATCATAGATGTGGTGGGCTCCTACTTCTATGACAAAAAATCTTGACACAAAATGGGCTTTTTGTCCTGGGCGGGCCGAAGAAGCAGCTGCATGACATTCTTTGGGCCGTCCATGATAGAAAAAACCGTGGTAGAAGCGAGGGCGAGGAAAATAATGGGGTGTTCCTGCTTATGGTGGGTGGTCGGGGCCGAGCGATGCATAGAGGTTTGCATGTTTCTCTCGTACACGCACGCACCTGGGTGCGAGGAGTTGGGCTCTAACTGAACCCGAGCGAGACGTTCGCCTACTGAACCCGAGCGATTGCACTGCAGGCTACGCGTTACTGAACCCGAGCGATCGATCGATGGCTGTTAACTGAACCCGATCAAGCGATTCCTTCGCTACTGCTGCTAACTGAAGCCGATTGATGCTGCCTCTGGATGAATAGTGAGTGTTGTTGGGGGGGGGGTGGATGAACAGTTCCCGGT
>NC_041382.1:337068669-337105207 GCF_002162155.2 Triticum dicoccoides
CCCCGTGGTGTTGCCTCTGGATGAATAGTGAGCATTGCTAGGGGGGTTGGATGAATAGTTCCCGGTGGGGGTGGATGAGCAGGACCCCATGGAGTTGCCTTTGGATGAAGAGGACCCCGATCGATCGAGCCGGTTGGGGCTGGATGAACAGGACCCCGTGGAGAGCTGGATGAATAGGACCACCCCATGGAGGGCTGGATGAACAGTAGCACGTGGAGGGGTGGTTGAACAGGAGCCCGTGGAGAGGGCTGGTTGAACAGTAGCCAGTGGAGTAGCGCGCGATGGAGGCTGGATGAACAGTCGCAGGTGGAGGCTGGAGGAGGTCGACGGTGGATGAACAGTAGCCCGTGGAGGCTGGAGGGGGTCGACGGTGGAGATGAACATGTCGGATTTCGGGTTCCGGCAGACCCTTGAGGTTCGAACACTAGGGTGCACGCGGAGCTTTCGTCTCCTACCTACCTGCACCCCTCTGCCTTGCTAGGATCTAAACTAAGGAAAGAACAACACAAGAGACACAGGGTTTATACTGGTTCGGGCCACCGTTGTGGTGTAATACCCTACTCCAGTGTGTGGTGTGGTGGACTGCCTCTTGGGCTGATGATGATGAACAATACGAGGAAGAAAAGCCTCGCGAGGGTCTGTTCTTGGCTGGGGCGATGAACTGCTGGGAGGAGCTCAGTCGCCTCTCTCTCTCTCTCTCTTTTTGCCCTCAGTCCTCTCTCCCTGTCTAGCGGGTGGCTGGTCCTATTTATAGGGGCCCTGGTCCTCTTCCCAAATATCGAGCGGGAAGGGAGCCAACAATGGCGGGCTAATTTGAAGGGGGACAGCTAGTACTAGCTATCTTGACAAAAGTAGTCTTCGCCTGCGCAAAGCTCTGGTGATGACGCCGTCTTGGGCTCCACGGTGACCTCTATCTCATAGTCCTCCTGGTCTTGGTCTCGTTGCACCGAAATGGAAACCTTTGCCTGATGCCTCGGTACTCCGCGGCTGCGCTTGCCCCCCTTGCACCAAAGAAGGAAGGAGGACACTGCGCGGGCTGGCACCCGCCTGGCGCCCTCGGTCGTCATGGCTTGCGTCACGGGCACCTCGTGAGGTACCCCGCCTTGAACTCTCCGCCTCCTCGTGAGCTAGCCTGACGAGGCCGTGCCTGAGGAAGCTCCGCGTCGTCCGCCCCACGAGGCTTGGCCCCTCGCGAGGGTCTTGGGTTTGTGTTGGTGAAGATGGGCCGCGCTGGGCCCCCTTTTGAGCCACGCCGCAGGCCATAGGCATGCAAGTCTAGGGACCCCCATTCCCAGAACGCCGACAGTAGCCCCCGGGCCCAAGGCGCGCTCGGACTTGGCCGTGCAGGGAGGCGGAAGGGCAACGGCGAAGCGCCGCGGGCCCTAACAGCCTGCGGCCTTGGGCACTGCGTGCCGGCTGATTGGACGTGGGCGGCACTGGTCCCCCACGCCCTCCTTATTTTGTGCCATGCTAGGCGGACCCATAGTTGTACACAGCCGTTCCCCTTTTTGGTTGCTCGTGCGCCCTCTGTCCTTCCTTCGCTCGAACTCCGGTTTCTGTTCTCAACTCAATCTTGAACCTTCCTCCCCCCTTCCCCTCACCATGGCTCCGACGAAGAAGGGAAGAGGGACGAAATCCGTGTCTCCGCCTTACCCGCCACCGTTGGCGGCCCCCGCCGAGGGCTTGGGCAAGGTCAGCTTGGCCCTGGCCCCCATCTTCAATGAATGCGGGAGGACGACGGCCTGGCCCGCGTCCCACTTCTCCATCGATAGGATAGCCACCGAGGTCCCGTATTTTGCCGACGCCCTGTGGGAGGGTCTGGTTCCTCCTTTTTCTGGTTTCTTCAATGCCGTGCTTTCCCATTATCAGATCCACATGATGCATTTGGGTCCTGAATCCATCACTCTCCTTTCGGTCTTCGCCTTTGTTTGCGAGGCTATGATGGGCATCCTTCCTTTGGTTGCCTTGCTGCGCCACTTCTTCTCGCTGCGCCTTGTTGACCCTACCCAATGTTGGGCGTGTGTGAGCTTCGTTGCAGCGCCTGAGACGGCGGCCTCTGGGTTGACTTCAAGCTCCCTCCGCCCGCGGCTGGGTTTCGCGAGCGGTGGCTGTATGTGGATGCTGGGGTGCCCAGCCCCCTGCTGTCGGAGCCAACTTCACCTGTTGTCCCCAATTCGGGCTGGGGCCAGGAGACACTTGAGAGCCCCCGGCTCATCTTCGTCTGGCACCACTTCGCGTTCTTGAGGTCTCTTGGCGCGACAGCGCCCAAGGTGGTGAAGGAGTTCCTGCTACGTCGCGTTGCTCCTCTCCAGCATCACTCCCATCGGATGTGGGCCTTCAGCGGGCGCGATGATCGTATGAGGCTCCAGGAAGAGGACCTGACGCCTGAAGTGCTGAGGACGGCGCTCTTGACCCTGACGGGGGACCCCAACCCTGGCAGTATCCAGCAGGGAGGGGCCTTGTTGTACCTCTGCCAGAGCGGGGGCGATTTCGTGAGGCAGATGCCTATCTTCGATGAGTGGGGGACGTGCCCCGCCGGCTTTCAGGGGCCTTGCGAGAACCCAGTGGTGGTGACTGCCCTTCCAGTCGGCCAAGGCGACTCTTCCTCAAGTGGCGGAGTAGGGAGGCATGAGGCGCCAGAGGCCGAGGGGGCTCCCGACAGGGTGACAACGCTGGGCGAGGCTCATGAGGAAGCAGTTATCGGGCCCCGTGCCGCCGAGGCTGAGGGTGACAAGCAGCTGCCCTCCGCGCCTACGATCGAGGCCACTGAGGCTCCGGCGGCTTCTCTTGGCGAGGCGATTGGCGGTGCAGGTCAGGCAGGCGCCCCTGACGCAGATTGCCTTGACGCTCCATCTTCATCGCAGGTTGATCCCTGCACCCGACTCTTAGGCCACTTCCGCGTGGACTTTGAGGCCCTCTGGAAGAGAAGGGAGGCCCTGGGCGACGATTACCCTTGTCGCCTGCTGAAGTGTAGGAAGTACTTCGCCACTGACGAGTAAGCCTTCTCCTTTCCCAGCTCCCGATCCTTCTATTTCTCTTACTGACCATTGCTCTGCAGGCCCCTTCCAGCCGAGCTTGCGGAGATGGCTGAGGAGTCGTCCCCCTTGGCCTCGCCCCCTCCACCGTCCTCAAGCGCTCCAAACAGTGGAGCCCTTGTGGTGAGGGCGATCGACGAGGCGAGCCGTCCCGAGGCTATTGTGGCCCCGCGCGCCTCGCGATCCTTCGCGGGCCTTCTCGTGGCATAACCAGCCTGCCGTGGGCTTCTCGCTTGGTCGTGGACTGCGTTTGGCTGAGGCGCTTCCTGCGCTCTTCACCTGGGGACGGGCTGGCCCTAGGCCGGGCTTCTGACGCGGCGTGCCCGGCCGTCGCGAGGGTGCCAGCCCCCAGCCCCCAGCCCAGAGGGGGAGTGCTGACTCGCGGCCCCCGGCGCTTGCTTGGGGCAGATGGTGGTGTGGAAGACGTGGTTGAGCGCGCTCGGGGGCATCACGCCCTTCGCCAAGGATTCCTTCGGAGGGCGGCTGGCGCGGTAAGCCTGCTTGGAGAGGAGCTTGCCGATGAAGACGCGCGCCTTGAGGCCGAGGGCCTGCGCCTGGCTGCAGAGAGGCGCGAGCTGGAGGGCGCCATTGCCCTCGCGCGCCGTCAGCGCGATCTTGATGACACAGAGGCCAAGGCGTCGCTGGTGGCCTCTCAGGAGGCGCGATCTTGGGCTGCTGAGGAGGCTCGGGAGGCTGACCAGCGGAGAACGGCGGCGGAGGAGCGGGCTCGGGAGCTCATGGCCTGGTGCCACTCGCTGGAAGAGCGGGTGGAGCTGCGCGAGGCAGCCCTCGCGTCGATGAAGGTGGCCTCCGACGACTCAGCAGAGCTCCAGAAGCGTGAGGAGGCGCTGACACTGGAAGCCGCCGAAGCTAAGTGCTGCCACTGGGCGTGGGAGGGAGCCCCAGGGCCTGAGGCCAGCACCCCTGAGACTCCGGGGCGTGTACAGCCCCACTTATTATTACGTGAGAGTGTCACGGGGCGGCGAGCTTCACAGGCACTGGGCCTTCTTCACAGGTACTGGCCTTGCTTCATATCACCAGATGAGGGCCCCGCCTTGCGCCACACTCTAGTGCCATCAATGACGACCGGAAACCAGGACGCCGCCGATGGGGTAGAGCGGTCGCCAGCGGTTCCCCCGACGACCACGGGTCCTCCGCCGGGGGCAGGCTCTGAGGCACCTCCCCAGCGGAGGGCCTACCTCCTGAGAACACCTTGCTCCGAACGCCGCGGTGGTGATGTCGGATCCCGGCCCCTCTCCTGCAGCCCCCTGCGCCCTCCTCCCGAGGGGCAGGAGACTGTGGGAGCAGGGCAGCTTCTCGCTGTGGCGACCTGCACCTCCTGCGATCCATGGTTAGCGTATACCTGCTCCTGAAGAATTAGCGGTACCCGATAATCGTTGCCCCCAGCGCGGCCAGTAGGACCGTCCCGGGGCTCCCGGAAAGGCTCAGCTTCTGGCGCCTCGTCCCCCAGCCTAGGCTGAGGAGCGAGCCTTGTTCGCTCTCGTGTGGGTGTCCCTGGTCCATCATGAGGGCACGTATTCCTCCGGCACCGTCATCCCGAATGCCACGCCGTAATGCCCTACATGCCACGTGGTCCTGCCTGACGCGCCCATCGTGGGGTGGCAGCGCGGCCGCCCATTGGGGCCGCGGGTCGCGTGGAGTCCTTCTTCTTCGCGGACCGGGAGCGGGGGCAGCGCCGCCGCCGGTCCGGCGCTGACAGCTTCGCTGGCGTCGGAGTAGCCTTGGAGCCCACGGGCGCGCGCGGAGCCCCCGCGCGGGCCGCCCTAGGCTTGAGATGGGAGCTGGGTGGAGAAGGCGTGAGCCCCCGAGGCGGCGAAGCCCAGGAGCTCTGCCACTCGCTCCAGCAGCACGTCGTGGCCGCCCTCCAGCAGCCTGCACTGCAGCAGCTCTCGGGCCACTGTGAGCACAGCCCTCGAGTTCGCCTGCTCCCTGTGAGTGTACGACGTCGTGGTCGCGACGTGATTGGAGGCCCTTGCTGCCGACCGCGCCTGCCGCGGCGTGAGAGCTATCGAAGCCTATCCGCGTCGCCCGCGGCCCGCAGCGTCCTGTGGACCGCGAGCTGCCTGGGGCACGGGGTCGCCCGAGGCAAGTGGCTCTGCGCAGGCAGGCCACGCCACCCAAGGATCTGGGTTGCCCGCCCGGTCGCTGGACATAGTGATGACGACGCGACGGGGCGCGAAGCGGTAGAAGGTGGACTCCGGCGCACCCCTACCTGGCGCGCCAAATGTCGGATTTCGGGTTCCGGCAGACCCTTGAGGTTCGAACACTGGGGCGCACACGGAGCTTTCGTCTCCTACCTACCTACACCCCTCCACCTTGCTAGGATCTAAACTAAGGAAAGAACAACACAAGAGACACAGGGTTTATACTGGTTCGGGCCACCGTTGTGGTCTAATACCCTACTCCAGTGTGTGGTGTGGTGGATTGCCTCTTCGGCTGATGATGATGAACAATACAAGGAAGAACAACCTCGCGAGGGTCTGTTCTTGGCTGGGGCAATGAACTGCTGGGAGGAGCTCAGTCGCCCTTCTGTCTCTCTCTCTCTTCCTCTCTCTTTTTGCCCTCGGTCCTCTCTCCCTGTCTAGCAGGTGGCTGGTCCTATTTATAGGGGCCCTGGTCCTCTTCCCAAATATCGAGCGGGAAGGGAGCCAATAATGGCGGGCTAATTTGAAGGGGGACAGCTAGTACTAGCTATCCTGACAAAAGTAGTCTTCGCCTGCGCAAAGCTCTGGTGATGACGCCGTCTTGGGCTCCACGGTGACCTCCATCTCGTAGTCCTCCTGGTCTTGGTCTCGTTGCATCGAAATGGAAACCTTTGCCTGATGCCTCGGTACTCCGCGGCTGCGCTTGCCCCCTTGCACCAAAGAGGGAAGGAGGACACTGCGCGGGCTGGCACCCGCCTGGCGCCCTCGGTTGTCATGGCTTGCATCACGGGCACCTCGTGAGGTACCCCGCCTTGATCTCTCCGCCTCCTCGTGAGCCAGCCTGACGAGGCCGTGCCTGAGGAAGCTTCGCGTCGTTCGCCCCGCGAGGCTTGGCCCCTCGCGAGGGTCTTGGGTTTGTGTTGGTGAAGATGGGCCGCGCTGGGCCCCCTTTTGAGCCACGCCGCAGGCCGCAGGCAGGCAAGTCTGGGCACCCCCGTTCCCAGAACGCCGACAGAACAGTATCCCGTGGAGTCCCGTTTTGTTGTATGCCACACCCGTCTCGATGAACAGGACCCCCGTTTCGATCGTAGCGCTCCAACACAAGTCCATTTCCTCCGTTTTGCGGTACGGCACACCCCTCCCGATCAACAGGACCCCGTTTCAACCATAGGAGGTCCAACACAAGTCCGTTTCCTTTGTTTTGCGGTATGCCAGACCCCTCCCGATGAATAGGATCCCATTTCGAACGTGGCCGGTCAAACACAAAGCCGTTTCCTCCATTGTGCGGTACGCCAGGCCTCGTTTCCATTGGATGTTCCGTCCAAGCCCTCCCGATGAACACGACGACGCATTCCGTTCTGACCCAGCCGGTTGGCTCCCCATGAACACGACGATAATGCAGTTTCTCCGTTCCGACCCAACCATGTACACGAGCCCTGGCCATACATATGCGCGAGTAGGCGTTCGAGACCCCGCCCATATGTACGTACGTGGCGTAGCTGGTACGTCCCAGTAGTCAGGGGGGAAACGTTTTTCCCGAAATATGGTTGCCCGTCAAGTGGGTCCTTGCTATCAGGTGGAGGAATCATTATTTTCCGGGTAATAAGGAGGCACTTCCTTGCTGCGGCCGTGGACCCAGCTGTCAGCCTCTCCACATACAGTCCATGTCCGATGGAAGCCATTCCTTGACCACGTTGACCACGCCGTGCCGAGAGCACCAGGGCGGTGGACGACGGCGAGGCCTAGGAAGGGGACGACGCGGAGCCGGAGAAGACGCGACAGTGGATGCCCACGCATAGAGGAGTGTGAGGGTTCATTGGTTCCCTGTGGTGTGAGGCTACCATCACCGCAGAATAATAGCGGGTGTGGGTGAGTAGAGGGATGGCCTGGCCAGCGGGGGGAGTAGTACGGGGCAGTGAGGCCTCCACGGCATCACAGCCGGCCACGAGAGGCAGGAGCACGAGGCACGACCGGCGCTGGTTTGGGCGGCTGGAGCAAGAAGACCAGAGGTTGAAGAAGCACTACGGCCGTTGGATGGACATCGTACGGTCACTGGAGCTAGAATCGTGCATATTGACTAAGTTGACAAAGCCCTCCATCCTCGTCAACTTAGTAGGCCCACAAGTCAGCCTCCCACTATACTAGGTCCCAGCTAGCAGGGGAGTATTCATTTTTTTCTGCGTAATAAGGAGGCACTTCCTTATGTGCGAAGATATAGCTGGTGGGTCCGAGCTGTCAGCGGCGCTAACGTTTTTTTCGCGAACTACAGAGGCCCTTTCGGTGGGTCCCAGATGTCAGGTGGAGGAATCATTATTTTGCGCGTAATAAGGAGGCATTTCCTTGCATGCGTCCACTTCAGATGCATGTCGGTCGTTGACCACATTGACCAGGCCGCCGCGAGAGCACCAGGGCGGTGGACGACGGCGAGGCGTAGGAAGGGAACGACACGGAGCCAGGGAAGACTCGGCAGTTGTTTCCCACGCGGAGGGGAGTACGATTGTACGAGGGTTTACTGGTTCGTCTATCGTCGCTGGAGAATAACAGCAGGTGTGGGTGAGTAGAGGGATGGCTAGGCCAGTGATGGGAGTACGGTGGTGCGGTGAGGCATGCGTTGTAGAACAGCCGGCCGCGAGGAGGAGGGAGTAGGCAGTCCCGCCAGCGCCTGCTTGAGCGGCTGGAACAGGAAGAGCAGAGATTGATGAAGCACGACGACCGTCGGATGGACATCCAACAGTCACTGCTTGTGCGTCAACCATTTTTTAGGAAAGCCTCAAATCCGTGGAAAACAGCATACAGCGCATTTGCCATTATTTCTAATAATTTATAGCCCATTTGCTAATTCTTAAGGTTCTTTTGGAGCCCATATTCTTTTTGTTTGCATTACAGCCCATATTGTGGTCACGGTTAAAAAACTATACGAAATTTTGCATATTTCGGTGCGGTCCGAACTGTTTTTAATCCCGAAATTTCGAGACACATTCAAACTGATTTTAAAAATAAATGTGTATCAATATAAAATCCAACAAATTGTCCATGCATAAAAATCAATGCAATTTAAAATCTCGAAATGAAAAAAGAAATTTGAAACTAATTGCCGGTTTGATGTGTTTTAAAAATGTACAGCCCATTTCTCATTACTGATAGGCCATTTTCTTGGCCAGCCGAATGAAGCTCTCCTCGTCTTAAAATATTTGCAGCCCAACAGGCCTAACAAAGCGAGTTGTGGCCGTGGACCCAACTGCGACCGTGGACCCATTTGTCAGCCTCTCCACGTACAGTACTCTTCTGATGGAAGTCGGTCGTTGACCACATTGACAACGCCGCGCCGAGAGCACCAAGGTGGTGGATGACGGCGAGGCCTAGGAAGGGTGAGGGAGTCCTAGATTAGGGGGTGTCCGGATAGCGGGACTATAACCTTTGGCCGGACTCTCGGACTATGAAGATACAAGAATGAAGACTTCGTCCCGTGTCCGGATGGGACTTTCCTTGGCGTGGAAGGCAAGCTTGGCAATACGGATATGTAGATCTCCTCCCATTGTAACCGACTCTGTGTAACCCTAGCCCTCTCCGATGTCTATATAAACCGGAGGGTTTTAGTCCATAGGACGAACAACAATCATACCATAGGCTAGCTTCTAGGGTTTAGCCTCTTTGATCTCGTGGTAGACCTACTATTGTACTACCCATATCATCAATATTAATCAAGCAGGAGTAGGGTTTTACCTCCATCGAGAGGGCCCGAACCGCGGTAAAAACATTGTGTCCCTTTTCTCTTGTTACCATCCGCCTAGACGCATAGTTTGGGACCCCCTACCCGAGATCCGCCGGTTTTGACACCGACATTAGCGCTTTCATTGAGAGTTCCTCTGTGTCATCACCTTTAGGCCCGATGGCTCCTCCGATCATCAACAATGATGCGGTCTAGGGTGAGACCTTTCTCCCCAGACAGATCTTCGTGTTCGGCGGCTTTGCACTGCGGGCTAATTCGCTTGTCCATCTGGAGCAGATTGAAAGCTACGCCCCTTGCCATCAGGTCAGATTTGGAAGTTTGAACTACACGGCCGACATCCGCGGAGACTTGATATTCGACGGATTCAAGCCACAGTCGGGCGCGCCGCACTGTCATGATGGGTATGACCTAGCTCTGCTGCCGAACAGCACCCTAGAGGTCGAGCCCGCATCACCTCCGACCCTTAGCTCGGAGCCAACTGCGCCGATCGAGAACGGGTGGCTAGACACCGCCTCAGGGGTTGCAGTCTCAACGGCGATCGAGCCGAACACCAGCCTCATCCTCTGCGAAGCCCGTGAATCCAAGGTGACGGACTCTTTTCTGGACTTCGAACCTTCCGCGCCCCTGCCAATCGAATCCGATTGGGTGCCGATCATGGAATCCACCGTCGCGGATATGTTTCAGCACTCGCCCTTCGGCGACATTCTGAATTCACTAAGGTCTCTCTCTTTGTCAGGAGAGCCCTGGCCGGACTATGGCCAACATGATTGGGATGCAGACGACGAAGAAATTCAACGCCCACCAACCACCCACTTCGTAGCCACTATCGATTATCTAACCAACATGCTCGACTTCGACTCCGAAGACATCGGCGGTATGGATGACGATGTAGGAAACGAACATGAACCAGCACCTATAGGGCACTGGAAAGCCACCTCGTCATCTGACATATATATGGTGGATACACCCAAGGAAGGCAATGGCGACGGAATAACGGGGGAAGACCCCTCCAAGAAGCAACCCAAGCGCCAGCGTCAGCGGCGCCTCTCTAAGTCCCGCCAAAGCAAAAATGGTGATGCCGGCATAGGAGATAATAACACCCCGGACAGTGTCGAAGACAATTTCCTCTAGCAAGATTTAGCGCAGGAGGATGGAGAAGCCAGCCCCCCTGACAGAGCGGTAGATAGAGAAGAAGAGGATGATAATTACATGCCTCCCTCCAAAGACGAGGCAAGCCTCGGCGACGATGAATTTACCGTGCCTGAGGATGCCGTCCAACAAGAGCACTTTAAGCGCAGGCTTATGACCACGGCGAGTAGCCTTAAGAAAAAACAACAACAGCTTAGAGCTGATCAAGACTTGCTAGCCGACAGATGGACGGAAGTCCTTGCGGCCGAGGAATACGAACTCGAACGCCCCTCCAAGAGCTACACAAAGCACGGGTTGCTACCCCGTTTAGAGGAGGAAGCACTTAAGCCTACATCACCAGCGCATGATGCGGCTGACCGGCCACCTCACGGCCGCGACAGAGAGTCCTCCCGGCCCTCCACTCAAGCCGCACCCCGCCGTCGCTCAAAAAATACCAAGGCACGGGGAAATGCGCTAGACCTGCGAGATTTCTTGGAAGACAGGGCAAGGCAAACAAGATCGATCTACGGATTGCGCGGGCGCCCCATGAGACGAGACGATAACCGTCACGCTGGATACAGTAGACAAAGCTCATTTGAGCTACGTCGTGATATAGCCCAGTACAGAGGCGCCGCACACCCACTATGCTTCACAGATGAAGTAATGGATCATCAAATCCCAGAGGGTTTCAAACCCGTAAACATTGAATCATACGATGGCACAACAGATCTTGCGGTATGGATCGAGGACTAACTCCTTCATATCCACATGGCCCGTGGCGATGATCTACATGCCATAAAATACCTCCCACTCAAGCTTAAAGGACCAGCTCGGCATTGGCTTAACAGCCTGCCAGCAGAATCAATTGGTTGTTGGGAGGACCTTGAAGCCACATTCCTCACCAATTTCCAGGGCACTTATGTGCGACCACCAGACGCCGATGACCTGAGCCACATAATTCAGCAGCCAGAAGAATCTGCCACACAATTCTGGACATGGTTCCTAACCAAGAAAAATCAAACCGTCGACTGTCCAGACGCAGAGGCCCTAGCAGCCTTCAAGCATAACATCCGTGATGAGTGGCTTTCCTGACACCTTGGACAGGAAAAGCCGAAATCTATGTCAGCCCTCACGACACTCATGACCCGGTTTTACGCGGGAGAAGACAGCTGGCTGGCTCATAGCAATAACATGACCAAGAGCCCTGGTAATTCGGATACCAAGGACAGCAAAGGCAGGTCGTGTCGCAACAAGCACAAGCGCCGCATTAACTTCGACAACGCTGAAGATACGACAGTTAATGCCGGATTCAGAGACTCTAAGCCCGGTCAGCGGAAAAAGCCATTTAAGAGGAACACTCCAGGCCCGTCCAGTTTGGACCGTATACTCGATCGCTCGTGCCAGATACATGGCACCCCTGAAAAAACAGCCAATCACACTAACAGGGACTGTTGGGTGTTCAAGCAGGCCGGCAAGTTAAATGCCAAAAACAGAGACAAGAGGCTGCACAGCGACGAGGACGAAGAGCCCCAGCCGCCGAACAATAGTGGTCAGAAGGGCTTACCCCCACAAGTGCGGATGGTGAACATGATATACGCAACCCACATCCCCAAAAGGGAGCGGAAGCGTGCACTCAGGGACGTATACGCGTTGGAGCCAGTCGCCCCAAAGTTCAACCCATGGTCCTCCTGCCCAATCACTTTTGATCGAAGGGACCACCCCACTAGCACCCGCCATGGTGGATTCGCCGTATTGGTTCTACACCCAATCATTGACGGATTTCACCTCACGAGAGTCCTTATGGACGGCGGCAGCAGCCTGAACCTGCTTTATCAGGATACACTGCAGAAAATGGGCATAGATCCCTCAAGGATTCAACCCACAAAAACAACCTTTAAAGGCGTCATACCAGTTGTAGAGGCCAACTATACAAGCTTAGGTACACTTGAAGTGGTCTTCGGATCCCCGGATAATTTCCGAAGCAAGGAGTTAATCTCTGACATAGTCCCGTTCCGCAGTGGCTATCACGCACTGCTCGGACGAACCGCATTTGCAAAGTTCAATGCGGTGCTGCACTACGCATATCTCAAGCTCAAGATGCTAGGCCCTCGAGGAGTGATTACGGTCAATGGAAACACCGAACGCTCTCTCCGAACGGAGGAGCACACGACGGCCCTGACAGCGGAAGTACAAAGCAACCTCTCAAGTCAATTCGCCAATCCGGCTATTAAACATCTGGACACCGGAGTAACCTACAACAAGACTGCCTGGCACGTTCCGAGCAAGCGTAGCAATACGGCCCCAACCCCAGCCCTCGCGAAACTGCGAAATCAGTACTACGCGTACATAACTACGCTCTGAAAATACCATGGGCACAGGGGGAGGGGAACGACCACGGCACGCCCAAAAATGCGTCTCAACCGCACTAGGGGCTCCCGATTTTGTCATTATTTCCTACTTTCAAGACTCCACTCTTTGGAAAGCCTGTCGAACACACGATGTAACAACCAAGGAGGCAGAAAGCTACGTCGAATTCCCAGGTGGTCTCTATAAAGAGCAAAATACATGTCTTACATACCGTCTCACAGCTCGCCCCTAGAGGGGGACATGTCAAATAGTCCCATCTCTTGCTTATTTCTCTACTTGTATTGCTCTGCTTTCACAACAGCCTTTTAAAATAAACAATGCTTAGCTTCAGCTTATTATTGCATTCTCTACTCATTTCTTTTTCAATACATATGTTCAGTTATGACATTTAGCACCCATACACTTTGGTACGGTCCATATGCCAGGGGCTCAAGCACCCCATAATACGGCGTGAGAAGTCCGAACACTTTCACAAAGTGCGGCCCTCCGAACTTATAGCATTATATGCATCAGCTCCGAATCATGTCTTTGGTCAATAGTTGGGTTTGCCCGGCTCCCATGTTTTGGTACATTACGTTCCGCTATATCGGCTAAGGTAGCGCTGGGACAACTACTGCGATTGTGCCCCGGTTGAGCCGGGCTAAGCACCTCAGTAGAGAAAGCTAAAACTGACTGTCATGATAGGGCGAGAGCTGGTTGCTGTTCGGGAGGTTTTGAGTCCCTAAAGACTTATGCCGCTTAGAGCGAGGAGTCGGCTTTGTCCGTCCTAGGCGTGTATAGCGCCCCGAACTCGGTCTTCCGAACACTAGGGGCTTCGCCGAAATTTAAAATTACAGAATTCTCTGGCTAAGTGAGAGTGATAACGCATTATAGTCCGATTGCCTTGTTCGTTGTGCTGAGCACCTCCCTCGAAGGACCTAAGAATGGGAAAAAGAGTGATCAGGTTTATCCCGAACACCCCAGCACTCGTGGCATGGGGGCAGAAGCCGACGACTCGCCATCTCTCAGACTCGATAAACGGCCGCATAGAAGGTAATATTTTAAATTAAAACAAGCATTGCATAGAGCATATGAACAAGTTTTCAGCGCACAGGATAAAACGAACAAGTTCACTCAAATATTACATCTTTGGAACATTCGTCTGCCACAAGGCGGGCGCCCTTAAGGACGCCCTCATAATACATCTCGGGGTGGCGATGCTCCTTGCCCTGCGGTGGCCCGTCCTTCACAAGCTTCTCCGCATCCATCTTTCCCCACTGTACTTTAGCACGGGCAAGCGCCCTACGGGCACCTTCGATGCAGACGGAGTGCTTGACGACTTCAAGCCACGGACAGGCATCCACCAGCCGCCTCACCAGCCTGAAGTAGCTCCCAGGCAGGGCCTCTCCAGGCCACAACCGAACTATAAGGCCCTTCATGGCCTGTTCGGCCACCTTATGGAGCTCGACAAGTTGCTTCTGCTGGTTGCTCAAGGGCACCGAGTGTCCGGCCTCAGCATACTGAGACCAGAACACCTTCTCTGTCGAGCTGCCCTCCTCGGCCCGTTAGAAGGCGGCGGCATCTGACACGCTACGGGGCAAATCTGCGAATGCTCCTGGAGAGCTCCGGATTCGGGTAAGTAACAAGAAATTCACTTTCACGTGCTTGCTTTGCATAAAGAATGCCTTACCCGCCGCTATCTTCTTCATCACCTCAACTTCCTGGAGGGCTTTCTGGGCTTCGGCTTTGGTAGACTTGGCGCCTTCAAGGGCCGCCGCGAGCTTGGACTCTCACGTCTTTGAGTCAAGCTCCAAACTCTCATGTTTTTTCATGAGAGCCTGGAGCTCTTGCTGCACCTCGCCAACCCGCGCCTCATGTTTCTCCCACTCAGTGCGCTTCGTGGCCGCCTTCTTTTCGGCCTCGGAAAGCGCTTGCTTAAGGGTCGCCACCTCGGTCGTGGCCCCTAGGACACCAATAGCGATCCTGTCATTTTTTACAACTGCACCTTTTTAAATATACTCCACAAGGTATTACTTACCTTCTTTTTCCCCGAGCTCCTTTTTAGCAAGGCTGAGTTCTTGCTCGGACCGCTCGAGGCTCTGCGTCAGCGCATCCACCTCCGCAGTCAGTGTGGCAGAGGCGAGCAGCGAAGCCTGCATACGCATATTGACTTAATTATGTTAGACTCCTGCGAATGTTGTTAGATCCTCTATTCGGCTTTTCTTTCTGAACGCCAAATAGAGCATCAGGGGCTACTGTCTATGTGGTAATATTTTCACATATTTTACACATACCTCAAAGCCTATTAGCAGGCTGGCACATGCTTCAGTCAGCCCGCTTTTGGCGGACTGAACCTTCTGGATCACCGCACTCATAATAGTGCGGTGCTCCTCATCGATGGAGGCGCCGTTAAGCACCTCCAACAAATTATCTGGTGCCTCCGGTTGGACGGAGGTCACCAGCGTCGTAGGCTTGCCCTTCTTACTAGGGGGCCGCCTACCGGACTCCGGAACCATTGAAGGTTCCGGTGCGGTGTCTGGCCCAGGGCCGGACTTGGAGCCCTTGGGGGTTTTTCCCCTTTGCGCCTGGAGTCCGGGAGGTCGCCTTGCGGCGCCTCCAGGACCACCTCCTCCTGGTTTGGAACCTTTTGGGACAACACCTCGGCGTCGTCCGTAGGGCGGGGGGAGGTAGCGGTCGGAAGTGAAAAACTATTCACACCCGACGAATCCAGGGAGCCGCTCGACGACACATCGAGCCGGGCTTTGGGCGGACTACATAATTATATTCGGCGTCAAGAGAAGCTGTGCAATAAAGGAACGCCATGAGTCACTCAGGTATCCGAATACTTACGATTTTGCCAGGGGCTTGGCCCTGAGCGGCCACTCCTCTTCGCCGTCATCGGCGTTGGTGGAGTAGTCCGTAGGGCGGGTCCTTCCTTTCATGGACCCTCCGTCCTCCCCAGTTGGCGCGGCCTTCCTTTTCTTTTCTCCCCCTGCTGTGGAAGAGACCTCTCTTTCCTCCTCCTCGTCTTCGTGGGAGGAGTGCGCCTCGGAGTCATGGGACGATGAGTCCGTCTCCACCGGGCACCGGGAACTCTTCCAGGTTCCCGTGGCCTTCTTCTTGGCCTTCTTCTCCTGCACCACGTAAGGTGCCAGAACCAGCAGCTCCGCCAAGCGGGCGTCCGCTGGGTCTTCGGGCAAAGGAGCCGGACAGTTGATTTGTTCGGCCGTCCTCTGCCAGTCCTGTCAAAGGCATGGGGGCTTAGACCCCGCATAGAGTCAAACTACGAAAGACAAATATCCTGTAAGAGGTAAAAATAGCTTACTGCGTTGGCTTGACGCTACGCGCTGAATCCGTGATCCTCGGTAGCGAATGCGTGAACCTCGGCGCCCTTGAATAGCACCTTCCAGGCATCTTCGTACGTTATGTCGAAGAGCCTGCTCAGAGTTCGGTGCTGGTCCGGGTTGAACTCCCACAAGCTGAAATCCCGTTGTTGGCACGGGAGGATCCGGCGGATGAGCATGACCTGGATTACATTAACAAGTTTGAGCTTCTTGCTCACCAGGTTTTGGACACATGTTTGGAGTCCGGTCAGCTCTCCTTTTTTACCCCGCAGCAGGCCCTTCTCTTTTCAGGAGGTGAGCCGCGTAGGGATTCCGGATCGGAACTCGGGGGCTGCGACCCATTCAGGGTCACGCGGCTCGGTGATGTAAAACCACCCCTATTGCCACCCCTTTATGGTCTCCATGAAGGAGCCCTTGAGCCATAGGACGTTGGGCATCTTGCCCACCATGGCGCCTCCGCACTCTGCCTGGTGGCCGCCCACTACCTACGTCTTGACATTGAAGGTCTTCAGCCATAGGACGAAGTCGGGCTGGATGCAGAGGAAGGCCTCACAAACGACGATGAATGCCGAGATGTTGAGGATGAAGTTCGGGGCTAGATCGTGGAAGTCCAGGCCGTAGTAGAACATGAGTCCTCCGACAAATGGGTGGAGAGGGAAGCCTAGTCCGCGAAGGAAATGGGTGAGGAACACCACCCTCTCATGGGGCCTGGGGGTCGGGATGAGCTGCCCCTCGTCTGGGAGCCGGTGCGCGATGTCGTCAGACAAGTATCAGGCTTTCCTCAGCTTCTTGATGTGTCCCTCAATAACGGAGGAGACCATCCACTTGCCTCCTCCTCCGGACATGGCTAGAGAAGGTTGAGGTGGGGAATGCGGACTTGGGCACTGGAGCTTGATAGCGCGAAAATGGATGAGCAAAGGAGGAAGAAAGCGTGGATGGAAAGGCAGATCCTTATCCCCTTATTTGGGCGGACGAAACTATGCGTCCCCACCAGCCTGGTAAAACTCGCTTATCTCCCAAGCGCCGTAATCAATGGCGCGGTGGGGTTACCCACGCCCGTATTGATGAGAATCCCGGGATAAGGGGACATGATCTCTGCTTCAACAAGACGTGCCAAGGAAACCGCCTCGCAAAATGTGCTGAGGTGGTACAGTAAAAACGGTTCAAATAAAGGCTTGGTTGTGGCGTGATGATACGCTACGGAATATGTCAGCAGATTAGATTTGTGTAAATATTATTCTCTCTACAACAGTATGTGGAACTTATTTTGAAGAGCCGGACACTATCCTTGTGTTCAAAATCTTTTATGAAGTATTCGGAGGAGGAACCCGCCTTGCAATGCCGAAGACAATGTGCACGCCGGACTCGTCGTCATTGAAGCCTGGTTCAGGGGCTACTGAGGGAGTCCTGGATTAGGGGGTGTCCAGATAGCCGGACTATAACCTTTGGCCGGACTCTCGGACTATGAAGATACAAGATTGAAGACTTCGTCCCGTGTCCGGATGGGACTTTCCTTGGCATGGAAGGCAAGCTTGGCAATACGGATATGTAGATCTCCTCCCATTGTAACCGACTCTGTGTAACCCTAGCCCTCTCCGGTGTCTATATAAACTAGAGGGTTTTAGTCCATAGGACGAACAACAATCATACCATAAGCTTGCTTCTAGGGTTTAGCCTCTTTGATCTCATGGTAGACCTACTCTTGTACTACCCATATCATCAATATTAATCAAGCAGGAGTAGGGTTTTACCTCCATCGAGAGGGCCCGAACCTGGGTAAAAACATTGTGTCCCTTGTCTCCTGTTACCATCCGCCTAGACACACAGTTCGGGACCCCCTACCCGAGATCCGCCGGTTTTGACACCGACATTAGTGCTTTCATTGAGAGTTCCTCTGTGTCGTCACCTTTAGGCCCGATGGCTCCTCCGATCATCAACAACGATGCGGTCCAGGGTGAGACCTTTCTCCCCGGACAGATCTTCGGGTTCGGCAGCTTTGCCCTTTGGGCTAATTCGCTTGGCCATCAGGTCAGATTTGGAAGTTTGAACTACATGGATGACATCCGCGGAGACTTGATCTTCGACGGATTCGAGCCACAGTCGGGCACGGCGCACTGTCACGATGGGTATGACCTAGCTCTGCCGCCGAACAGTACCCTAGAGGCCGCGCCCACATCAGCTCCGACCCTTAGCTCGGAGCCAACTGCGCCGATCGAGGACAGGTGGCTAGACACCGCCTCGGGGGCTACAGTCTCAACGGCGATCGAGCCGAACACCAGCCTCATCCTCTGCGAAGCCCTTGACTCCAAGGTGACAGACTCTTTTCCGGACTCCGAACCTTCCGCGCCCCTGCCAATCGAATCCGATTGGGTGCCGATCATGGAATTCACCGCCACGGATATCTTTCAGCACTTGCCCTTCGGCGACATTCTAAATTCACTAAGGTCTCTCTCTTTGTCAGGAGAGCCCTGGTCGGACTATGGCCAACAGGATTGGGATGCGGACGACGAAGAAATTCGATGCCCACCCACCACCCACTTCGTAGCCACTGTCGATGATCTAACCGACATGCTCGACTTCGACTCCGAAGACATTGGCGGTATGGACGACGATGTAGGAAATGAACATGAACCAGCACCTATAGGGCACTGGAAAGCCACCTCGTCATCTGACATATATATGGTGGATACACCCAAAGAAGGAAATGGCGACGGAATAACGGGGGACGACCCCTCCAAGAAGCAACCCAAGCGCCAGCGTCAGCGGCGCCGATCTAAGTCCCGCCAAAGCAAAAATGGTGATGCTGGCACAGGAGATAATAACACCTCGGACAGTGTCGAAGACAATTCCCTCCAGCAAGATTTAGCGCAGGAGGATGGAGAAGCCAGCCCGCCTGACAGAGAGGCAGATAGAGAAGAAGAGGATGATAATTACATGCCTCCCTCCGAAGACGAGGCAAGCCTCGGCGATGATGAATTTGTCGTGCCTGAGGATGCCATCGAACAAGAGCACATTAAGCGCAGGCTTATGACCACGGTGAGTAGCCTTAAGAAAAAACAGCAATAGCTTAGAGCTGATCAAGACTTGCTAGCCGACAGATGGACGGAAGTCCTTGCGGCCGAGGAATACGAACTCGAACGCCCCTCCAAGAGCTACCCAAAGCGTAGGTTGCTACCCCGTTTAGAGGAGGAAGCACTTAAGACTACATCACCAGCGCATGATGCGGCTGACCGGCCACCTCACGACCATGACAGAGAGTCCTCCCGGCCCTCCACTCAAGCCGCACCCCGGCGTCGCTCAAAAAATACCAAGGCATGAGGAAATGCGCTAGACCTGCGAGATATCTTGGAAGACAGGGCAAGGAAAACAAGATCGATCTACGGATTGCGCGGGAGCCCCACGACACGAGACGATAACCGTCACGCCGGATACAGTAAATCCGGCCGGGCCGAACACAGCAGACAAAGCTCATTTGAGCTACGTCATGATATAGCCCAGTATAGAGGCGCTGCACACCCACTATGCTTCACAGCTGAAGTAATGGATCATCAAATCCCAGAGGGTTTCAAACCCGTAAATATTGAATCATACGATGGCACAACAGATCCTGCGGTATGGATCGAGGACTATCTCCTTCATATCCACATGGCCTGTGGCGATGATCTACACGCCATAAAATACCTCCCACTCAAGCTTAAAGGACCAGCTCGGCATTGGCTTAACAGCCTTCCAACAGAATCAATTGGTTGTTGGGAGGACCTGGAAGCCGCATTCCTCGACAATTTCCAGGGCACTTATGTGCGACCACCAGACGCCGATGACCTGAGCCACATAATTCAGCAGCCAGAAAAATCTGCCAGACAATTCTGGACACGGTTCCTAACCAAGAAAAATCAAATCTTCGAATGTCCGGACGCAGAGGCCCTAGAAGCCTTCAAGCATAACATCTGTGACGAGTGGCTTGCCCGGCACCTTGGACAGGAAAAGCCGAAATCTATGTCAGCCCTCACGACACTCATGACCCGCTTTTACGCGGGAGAAGATAGTTGGTTGGCTCGTAGCAATAACATGACCAAGAGCCCTGGTAATTCGGATACCAAGGACAGCAATGGCAGGTCGTGTCGCAACAAGCACAAGCGTCGCATTAACATCGACAACGCTGAAGATACGATAGTTAATGCCGGATTCAGAGACTCTAAGCCCGGTCAGCAGAAAAAGCCATTTAAGAGGAACACTCCGGGCCCGTCCAGTTTGGACCGTATACTCAATCGCTCGTGCCAGATACATGGCACCCCCGAAAAACCAGCCAATCACACTAATAGGGATTGTTGGGTGTTCAAGCAGGCCGGCAAGTTAAATGTCGAAAACAGAGACAAGAGACTGCACAGCGACGAGGACGAAGAGCCCCGACCGCCGAACAATTGTGGACAGAAGGGCTTCCCCCCACAAGTGCGGACGGTGAACATGATACACGCAACCCACATCCCCAAAAGGGAGCAGAAGCGTGCACTCAGGGACGTATACGCGTTGGAGCCAGTCGCCCCAAAGTTCAACCCATGGTCCTCCTGCCCGATCACTTTTGATCGAAGGGACCACCCCACTAACACCCGCCATGGTGGATTTGCCGCATTGGTTCTACACCCAATCATTGACGGATTTCACCTCACTAGAGTCCTTATGGACGGCGGCAGCAGCCTGAACATGCTTTATCAGGATACAGTGTGGAAAATGGGCATAGATCCCTCAAGGATTAAACCCACAAAAACAACCTTTAAAGGCGTCATACCAGGTGTAGAGGCCAACTGTACAGGCTCAGTTACACTTGAAGTGGTCTTCGGATCCCCGGATAATTTCCGAAGCAAGGAGTTAATCTTCGACATAGTCCTGTTCCGCAGTGGCTATCACGCACTGCTCGGACGAACCGCATTTGCAAAGTTCAATGCGGTGCTGCACTACGCATATCTCAAGCTCAAGATGCCAGACCCTCGAGGAGTGATTACGGTCAATGGAAACACCGAACGCTCTCTCCGAATGGAGGAGCATACGGCGGCCCTCGCAGCGGAAGTACAAAGAAGCCTCTCAAGGCAATTCTCCAATCCGGCTATTAAACATCTGGACACCGTCAAGCGCGCCCGGAGTAACCTACAACAAGACCGCCTGGCACGTTCCGAGCAAGCGTAGCAATACGGCCCCAACCCCAACCCTCGCGAAACTGCGAAATCAGTACTACGCGTACATAACTACGCTCTGAAAATACCATGGGCACAGGGGGAGGGGAACGACCACGGCACGCCCAAAAATGCAGCTCAACCGCACTAGGGGCTCCCGATTTTGTCATTATTTCCTACTTTCAGGACTCCACTCTTCGGAAAGCTTGTCCGGCAGTACAATCACCGAACACACGATGTAACAACGAAGGAGGCAGAAAGCTACGTCGAATTCCCAGGTGGTCTCTATAATGAGCAAAATACATGTATTACATACCGTCTTGCACCTCGCCCCTGAGGGGGACATGTCAAATAGTCCCATCTCTTGCTTATCGCACTACTTGTATCGTTCTGCTTTCACAACAGCCTTTTAAAATAAACAATGCTTAGCTTCAGCTTATTATTGCATTCTCTATTCATTTCTTTTTCAATACATATGTTCAGTTATGACATTTAGCACCCTTACACTTTGGTACGGTCCATACGCCAGGGGATCAAGCACCCCATAATACAGCGTGAGAAGTCCGAACACTTTCACAAAGTGCGGCCCTCCGAACTTATAGCATTATATGCATCAGCTCTGAATCATGTCTTTGGTCAATAGTTGGGTTTGCCCGGCTCCCATGTTTTGGTACATTACGTTCCACTATATCGGCTAAGGTAGCGGTCGAAGAACTACTGCGATTGTGCCCCGGTTGAGCCGGGCTAAGCACCTTAGTAGAGAAAGCTAAAACTGACTGTCATGATAGGGCGAGAGCTGGTCTCTGTTCAGGAGGTTTCGAGTCCCTAAAGACTTATGCCACTTAGAGCGAGGAGTTGGCTTTGTCCGGCCTAGGCGTGTATAGCGCCCCGAACTCGGTCTTCCGAACACTAGGGGCTTCGCCGAAATTTAAAATTATAGAATTCTCTAGCTAAGTGAGAGTGATGACGCATTATAGTCTGATTTCCTTGTTCGTTGTGCTGAGCACCTCCCTCGAAGGACCCAAGAATGGGAAAAAGAGTGCTTAGGTTTATCCCGAACACCCCAGCTCTCGTGGCATGGGGGCAGAAGCCGATGACTCGCCATCTCTCAGACTCGATAAATGGCCGCATAGAAGGTAATATTTTAAATTAAAACAAGCGTTGCATAGCGCATATGAACAAGTTTTCGGCGCATAGGATAAAATGAACAAGTTCACTCAAATATTACATCTTTGGAACATTCGTCCGCCACAAGGCGGCCGCCCTTTAGGACACCCTCATAATACATCTCGGGGTGGCGATGCTCCTTGTCCTGCGGTGGCCCGTCCTTCACAAGCTTCTCCGCATCCATCTCTCCCCACGACTTCAAGCCATGGACAGGCATCCACCAGCCGCCTCACCAGCCCGAAGTAGCTCCCAGGCAGGGCCTCTCCAGGCCACAACCAAACTATAAGGCCGTTCATGGCCTGTTCGGCCACCTTATGGAGCTCGACCAGTTGCTTCTGCTGGTTGCTCAAGGGCACCGAGTGTCCGGCCTCAGCATACTGAGACCAGAACACCTTCACCGTCGAGCTGCCCTCCTCGGCCCGGTAGAAGGTGGCGGCATCTGACACGCTACGGGGCAAATCTGCGAATGCTCCTGGAGAGCTCCGGAATCGGGTAAGTAACAAGTAATTCACTTTCACGTGCTTGCTTTGCACAAAGAATGCCTTACCCGCCGCTATCTTCTTCATCACCTCAACTTTCTGGAGGGCTTTCTGGGCTTCAGCCTTGGCAGACTTGGCGCTTTCAAGGGCCGCCACGAGCTTGGACTCTCGCATCTTTGAGTCAAGCTCCAAACTCTCATGTTTTTTAATGAGAGCCTGGAGCTCTTGCTGCACCTCGCCAACCCGTGCCTCATTCTCCCGCTCGGTGCGCTCCATGGCCGCCTTCTTTTCGGCCTTGGAAAGTGCTTGCTTAAGGGTCGCCACCTCAGTCATGGCCCTAGGACACCAATAGCGATCCTGTCATTTTTTGCAACTGCATCTTTTTAAATATACTCCACAAGGTATTACTTACCTTATTTTTCCTAGAGCTCCTTTTTAGCAAGGACGAGCTCTTGCTCGGACCGCTCGAGGCTCTGCTTCAGCGCATCCACCTCCGCAGTCAGTGTGGCAGAGGCCAGCAGCGAAGCCTGCATACGTATATTTACTTAATTATGTTAGACTCCTGGGAATGTTGTTAGATCCTCTATTCGGCTTTTCTTTCCGAACGCCAAACAAAGCATCAGGGGCTACTGTCTATGCGGTAATATTTTCACATATTTTTCACATACCTCAAAGCCTATTAGCAGGCTAGCACAAGATTCAGTCAGCCCAATTTTGGCGGACTGAACCTTCTGGATCACCACACTCATAATAGTGTGGTGCTCCTCATCGATGGAGGCGCCGTTAAGCACCTCCAGCAAATTATCCGGTGCCTCCAGTTGGAAGGAGGTCACCGGCGTCGTAGGCTTGCCCTTCTTACTAGGGGGCCGCCTGCCGGACTCCGGAACCATTGAAGGTTCCGGTGCGGTGTCCGGCCCATGGCCGGACATGGAGCCCATGGGGGTTTTCCCCCTTTGCGCCCGGAGTCCGGGAGGTCGCCTAGCGGCGCCTCCAGGACCACCTCCTCCTGGTTTGGATCCTTTTGGGACAACACCTCGGCATCGTCCGTAGGGCGGGGGGAGGTAGCGGTCGGAAGTGAAAAACCATTCACATCCAACGAATCCAGGGAGCCGCTCGACGACACGTCGAGCCGGGCTTTGGGCGGACTGCATAATTATATTCGGCGTCAGGAGAAGCTGTGCAATAAAGGAACGCCATGAGTCACTCAGGTATCTGAATACTTACGATTTTGCCAGGGGCTTGGCCCTGAGCGGCCACTCCTCTTCGCCGTCGTCAGCGTTGGTGGAGTAGTCCGTAGGGCGGGTCCTCCCTTTCTTGGACCCTCCGGCCTCCCCAGTTGGGGCGGCCTTCCTTTTCTTTTCTCCCCCTGCTGGGGAAGAGACCTCTCTTTCCTCCTCCTCGTCTTTGTGGGAGGAGTGCGCCTTAGAGTCATCGGACGATGAGTCCGACTCCACCGGGTGCCGGGAACTCTTCCAGGTTCCCGTGGCCTTCTTCTTGGCCTTCTTCTTGGCCTTCTTCTCCCGCACCACGTAAGGTGCCGGAACCAGCAGCTCTGCCAAGCGGGCGTCCGCTGGGTCTTCGGGCAAAGGAGCCGGACAGTTGATCTGTTCGGCCGTCCTCTGCTAGTCCTGTCAAAGGCATGGGGGCTTAGACCCCGTATAGAGTCAAACTACGAAAGACAAATATCATGTAAGAGGTAAAAATAGCTTACCGCGTTGGCTTGACGCTGTACGCTGAATCCGCGATCCTCGGTAGCGGATGCGGGAGCCTCGGCACCCTTGAATAGCACCTATGAGGCATCTTCGTATGTTGTGTCGAAGAGCCTGCTCAGAGTTCGGTGTTGGTCCGGGTTGAACTCCCACAAGCTGAAATCCCGTTGTTGGCACGGGAGGATCCGACGGATGAGCATGACCTGGACTATGTTAACAAGTTTGAGCTTCTTGCTCACCAGGTTTTGGACGCATGTTTGGAGTCCGGTCAGCTCTCCTTTTTTACCCCGTGGCAGGCCCTTCTCTTTCCAGGAGGTGAGCCGCGTAGGGAGTCTGGATCGGAACTCGGGGGCTGCGACCCATTCAGGGTCACGCGGCTCGGTGATGTAAAACCACCCCGATTGCCACCCCTTTATAGTCTCCATGAAGAGCCCTCGAGCCATAGGACGTTGGGCATCTTGCCCACCATGGCGCCTCCGCACTCGGCCTGGCGGCCGCCCACTACCTTCAGCTTGACATTGAAGGTCTTCAGCCATAGGCCGAAGTGGGGCTGGATGCAGAGGAAGGCCTCGCACATGATGATGAACGCCGAGATGTTGAGGATGAAGTTCGGGGCCAGATCGTGGAAGTCCAGGACGTAGTAGAACATGAGTCCCCGGACAAATGGGTGGAGAGGGAAGCCTAGTCCGCGGAGGAAATGGGTGAGGAACACCACCCTCTCATGGGGCCTGGGGGTGGGGATGAGCTGCCCCTCGTTTGGGAGCCGGTGCGCGATGTCGTCAGACAAGTATCCGGCTTTCCTCAACTTCTTGATGTGTCCCTCCGTAACGGAGGAGACCATCCACTTGCCTCCCACTCCGGACATGGCTGGAGAAGGTTGAGGTGGGGAATGCGGACTTGGGAGGTGGAGCTTGAGTGCGCGAAAATGGATGAGCAAAGGAGGAAGAAGGCGTGGATAGAAAGGCAGATCCTTATCCCCTTATATGGGCGGACGAAACTATGCGTCCCCACCAGCCTGGTAAAACTCGCTTATCTCCCAAGCGCCATCATCAATGGCGTGGTGGGATTACCCACGCCCGTATTGATGAGAATCCTGAGATAAGGGGACACGATCTCTGCTTCGACAAGATGTGCCAAGGAAACCGCCTCGCAAAATGTGCTGAGGTGGTACAGTAAAAATGGTTCAAATAAAGGCTTGGCTGTGGCGTGATGACACGCTACGGAATATGTCAGCAGATTAGATTTGTGTAAATATTATTCTCTCTACGACAGTATGTGGAACTTATTTTGCAGAGCCGGACACTATCCTTGTGTTCAAAATCTTCTATGAAGTATTCGGAGGAGGAACCCGCCTTGCAATGCCGAAGACAATCTGCGTGCTGGACTCGTCATCATTGAAACCTATTTCAGGGGCTACTGAGGGAGTCCTGGATTAGGGGGTGTCCGGATAGCCGGACTATAACCTTTGACCGGACTCTCGGACTATGAAGATACAAGATTGAAGACTTCGTCCCGTGTCCGGATGGGACTTTCGCGTGGAAGGCAAGCTTGGCAATACGGATATGTAGATCTCCTCCGATTGTAACCAACTCTGTGTAACCCTAGCCCTCTCTGGTGTCTATATAAACCGGAGGGTTTTAGTCCATAGGACGAACAACAATCATACCATAGGCTAGCTTCTAGGGTTTAGCATCTTTGATCTCGTGGTAGACCTACTCTTGTACTACCCATATCATCAATATTAATCAAGCAGGAGTAGGGTTTTACCTCCATCGAGAGGGCCCGAACCTGGGTAAAAACATTGTGTCCCTTGTCTCCTATTACCATCTCCCTAGACGCACAGTTCGGGACCCCCTACCCGAGATCCGCCGGTTTTAACACCGACAAAGGGGACGATGCGGAGCCGGGGAAGACACGGCAGTGGATGCCCACGCAGAGAGGAGTACAAGGGTTCACTGGTTCGGCTGTGGTGTGAGGTTGTCGTCGCCGCGGAATAACAGGGGGTGTGGGTGAGTAGAGGGATGGCCTCTCCAGCGGTGGGAGTAGTAGGAGGGCGGTGAGGCCTCTGCGACATCGTAGCCGGCCACGGGAGGCAGGAGCACGAGGTATGACCGGTGCTGGTTTGGTGGCTGGAGCAAGAAGACCAGAGGTTAAAGAAGCACTACGGCCGTTGGATGAACATCATACGGTAACTGGAGCTAGAGTCGTTCATATTGACTAAGTTGACAAAGCCCTCTGTCCCCCATCAACTTGGTAGGCCCACAAGTCAGCCTCCCACTATGCTGGGTTCCAGCTGGCAGGGGGAGTATTCATTTTTTGTGCATAACAAGGAGCCACTTCCTTCCGTGCGAAGATAGCTGGTGGGTCTGACCTGTCAGCGGGGGTCACATTTTTTCGTGAAATACAAAGGCCCTTCCAGTGGGTCCCAGATGTCAGCTGGAGGAATAAAAGACTTGAGAAGGCGTACAGAACAAGCTAGTGTACCAGTAAATATACATTGCTTAGTTTTAGAAAAAAGAGAGACATGCTCGTGTAGCTGGTTCGAATCCAAACCTAGATTATGACTATATATGGTGCTATGCTACTCTGCAAGTAATGAAACGGACATATCCAACGTTCGCTTCTCCTCTTCTCTACTTACTCTGCCTAGCATCAGAAGCTCTGGCCGCAACAACCATGTCTGTTGGCTGCTCGTCCACCTGCTCTGCAGCAGGCAACAACTAGGTATGCGCCAAGTCACCACCCGTACCATCGCCTGTGGGTCTCATCACACCCCCGCCGGCACATGCACCGTAGCCGGTTGCTCATCGCAACCCGCTGCCATTGGTTTGGTGCCACTGCTGCAAATCACGCAGAATCATCCATCGCGTCTCAACCACAATCCTCAACCCTGGCTGAGTCTTTTACAGATGCCCGAATCATGGGGAAATAATATGTTTAAATGTTGTTCTGCTGTTTTCGGTTGCTGATTTTTTTAATAGTTTGGTTGACAATCTTCCAATTTGATTCGTGCAAAAAAGGGAAGATTCATGTGATTTGTATTTCTGGGAAGTTGATGATGTAGGGGAGTGCAACTATGCTGATTATTTGGTTAGCCGAGGAATCCCAATACCAGCAGGTTGGGGTGTTGGACAAGTAACTTAAGGAACGACAGAAGAGGAAGATGTTGAGCAGAAGGTTAAAGGTGCAGTTCCTCTGATCATGGCCAAGCAACAGCTGCTGAATGGCCATGACATCAATGAGGAGATCAAAGAGCTGGTGAAGATAATGGGCAAAATTGATGTGCTCTGTAGGATGATTGTCTCTTTATTTGCAGTGTATGTAGCACTTGCGATGTATTTAGTGGCTATGACATGAGCACTTTGCTGAAACTAGTAACGAATGAAACATGTGTAGCAGGCTGGGTGTAGTGTTGTGAACATCTAATGATTTCTATTAACGGAAATCAGGGGGTATCCCCTTTTGATCATCAATAAAGAAATAGCAGAGGCCCTTTTGGTAATAAATAAATAAATTAGCAGAGGCCCTGTCAGGTCAGCTTTGTTCTCATTCGAAGACGTCGAGCAAATTTTAGTCCAACAGCAAACTATGTCATCAAATTCAAGTTTCACAGCCAAATATGAGTACAACTAAACAACAATGTCATCATGTTTTAGTCGTCATACAATCACCAAACACAAATCAGGATACATAACAAGTGATGTTCTCACAGGAAAATACTAAACAACATGTTCATTAGGTTTCAGTTGTCGTAGCAAACACAATTTCACATGGTAGATAAAAAACGTCTTCTGACAGGCAAATACGACAAAAGGAATGTAATCATCATCCACAGCAGCAGCGTCAACATCTTCGCCATGTGTATCAGTCTGAATCGTAATTCCTCATGGTGTCATCTTCTTCTTTGTCCTCAACGTCCTCGAACGTTGGCTTCTTCTTGGTCAACTCTTGTATGTCCACAACACGATAGGTAATCTTTTTGCCGGCGTCATTGACGTGATGGTTCTCAAAGATATTAGGAACATCTGTGTTATCTTGTACATCAGGAGCAGTGTAAGCATCATATTGTTCTGCAACTTCATTAAACGAATTCCTCTGCTCAAACCTTTGCAATACTCTCCAGTCATCGCTACGTGCAATTGTGTCTTCCAAGAAAAATATCTGTGTTGCTTGATTTGCCAAAATAAAAGGCTCGTTGGTCTGGTACACCATCTTGACATTGATGGATTTGAAATAATCATCAGCTCTGGGTTTTGCGATCCTGGAAAACAAGTTATACCAACGACAGCACAACAGAACCACACACCGATGATCCTCGAAACTAGAGATATACTACAACTGAACAATGTTTTGTGTCTTCCTTCCTTCGTCTCGTGCAAGGGTGTTGTAGCGCACATCTCCAACAACGCAAGATTCATAATGTCTTACCCAAGTATCAGGACCCATTGCTAGTGAGTAAAGGGCATCATCAATGGCCTGCCCATCCTCCCGCATCTTCTTAACCTATGGTTAGAAAATAGACAAGCTGATCATCTTATATACTCAATATATTAAAAAAACTAACAGTGCAATTCAAAACCTTACATGGCTCTTGAACCATTTCGCAAATCCTGCCATAACCAGTTTGTCAATGTTTCTTGGATTTTGCGGCATTAACTCCTTTTTGTAGATGCTACACAACATAGTGATCGCGTCAAACATCTAAGTATATAAGAATGTGTTGCAAGTTTAGTAGATTACGATGTATAAGCTGCAGTACTTAGCACTTACTTGATATAAGGTAGTATCTCAAGACAGTTATTCAACACATACCAAACAATTTTGTCCAAATCTTTAGATTTGTAATCTTGTCGACTCTTCCCTGTAAATCGAACAGAATAATCGAAAACATTGAGCCCGGGATTGTTGTTGGTGTCAAAACCGGCGGATCTTGGGTAGGGGGTCCCGAACTGTGCGTCTAGGCGGATGGTAACAGGAGACAAGGGACACAATGTTTTTACCCAGGTTCAGGCCCTCTCGATGGAGGTAAAACCCTACTCCTGCTTGATTATTATTGATGATATGGTTAGTACAAGAGTAGATCTACCACGAGATCAAACAGCCTAAACCCTAGAAGCTAGCCTATGGTATGATTGTTGTTCGTCCTATGGACTAAAACCCTCCGGTTTATATAGACACCGGAGAGGGCTAGGTTGCACAGAGTTGGTTACAATGGGAGGAGATCTACATATCCGTATTGCCAAGCTTGCCTTCCACGCCAAGGAAAGTCCCATCCGGACACAGGACGAAGTCTTCAATCTTCTATCTTCATAGTTCGAGAGTCCGGCCAAAGGTTGTAGTCCGGCTATCCGGACACCCCCTAATCCAGGACTCCCTCAGTAGCCCCTGAACCAGGCTTCAATGACGACGAGTCTGGCACGCAGATTGTCTTCGGCATTCCAGGGCGGGTTCCTCCTCCGAATACATCATGGAAGATTTTGAACAGAAGGATAGTGTCCGGCTCTGCAAAGTAAGTTCCACATACTGTCGTAGACAGAATAATATTTGCACAAATCTAATCTGCTGACGTATTCCGTAGCGTGTCATCATGCCACAGCCAACCTTAGCAGAGATCATTTTTACTGTCCCACCTTAGCGCAGTTTGCGAGGCGGTTTCCTTGGCATGTCTTGTCGAAGCAGAGATCATGTCCCCTTATCCCGGGATTCTCATCAATACGAGCGTGGGTAACCCAACCAGCCCATTGATTTCGGAGCTTGGAAGATAAGCGAGTTTTACCAGGCTGGTGGGGACGCATAGTTTCGTCCGCCCATATAAGGGGATAAGGATCCGCCTGTCCATCCACGCCTTCTTCCTCCTTTGCTCATCCATTTTCGCGCACTCAAGCTCCAGTGCCCAAGTCCGCATTCCCCACCTCAACCTTCTCTAGCCATGTCCGGAGCGGGAGGCAAGTGGATGGTCTCCTCCGTTATGGAGGGACACATCAAGAAGCTGAAGAAAGTCGGATACTTGTATGACGACATCGCGCACTGGCTCCCAGACGAAGGGCAGCTCATCCCGACCCCCAGGCACCCATTTCCTCCATGGACTAGGCTTCCCTCTCCACCCATTTGTCCAAGGACTCATGTTCTACTACGGCCTGGACTTCCACGATCTAGCCCCGAACTTCATCCTCAACATCTCGGCGTTCATCGTCGTTTGCGAGGCCTTCCTCTGCATCCAGCCCGACTTCGTCCTATGGCTGAAGACCTTCAATGTCAAGCCGAAGGTAGTGGGCGGCCGCCAGGCAGAGTGCGAAGGGGCCATGGTGGGCAAGATGCCCAACATCCTATGGCTCGAGGGCTCCTTCATGGATGCCATAAAGGGGTGGCAATCGAGGTGGTTTTACATTACCGAGCTGCGTGACCCTGAATGGGTCGCAGCCCCCGAGTTCCGATCCAGAATCCCTACGCGGCTCACCTCCTGCAAAGAGAAGGGCCTGCCGTGGGGTAAAAATGGAGAGCTGACCGAACTCCAAACATGCGTCCAAAACCTGGTGAGCAAGAAGCTCAAACTTGTTAACGTAGTCCAGGTCATGCTCATCCGCCGGATCCTCCTGTGCCAACAACGGGATTTCAGCTTGTGGGAGTTCAACCCGGCCCAACACCGAACTCTGAGCAGGCTCTTCGACACAACGTACGAAGATGCCTGCAAGGTCCTATTCAAGGGCGCCGAGGCTCCTGCATCCGCTACCAAGGATCGCGGATTTAGCGCGCAGCGTCAAGCCAATGTGGTAAGCTGTTTTTACCTCTTACATGATATTTGTCTTTCATAGTTTGACTCTATGCGGGATCTAAGCCCCCATGCCTTTGACAGGACTGGCAGAGGACGGCCGAACATATCAGCTGTCTAGCTCCTTTGCCCGAAGACCCAGCGGACGCCCGCTTGGCGGAGCTGCCGGAGAAGAAGGCCAAGAAGAAGGCCACGGGAACCCGAAAGAGTTCCCGACGCCCGATGGATTCGGACTCATCGTCCGATGACTCCTAGGCGCACTCCTCCCATGAAGACGAGGAGGAGGAAAGAGAGGTCTCTTCCCCAGCAGGGGGAGAAAAGAAAAGGAAGGCCGCCCCAACTGGGGAGGCCGGAGGGTCCAAGAAAGGGAGGACCCTCCCTACGGACTACTCCACCAACGCCGATGATGGCGAAGAGGAGTGGCCGCTCAGGGCCAAGCCCCTGGCAAAGTTGTAAGTATTCGGATACCTGAGTGACTCATGGCGTTCCTTTATTGCACAACTTCTCTTGACGCCGAATATAATTGTGTAGTCCGCCCAAAGCCCGGCTCGACGTGTCGTTGAGTGGCTCCCTGGATTCGTTGGATGTGAATAGTTTTTCACTTCCGACGGCTACCTCCCCCCGCCTTACAGACGATGCCGAGGTGTTGTCCCAAAAGGTTCCAAGCCAGGAGCAGGTGGTCCTGGAGGCGCCGCAAGGCGACCTCCCGGACTCCAGGCGCAAAGGGGAAAAACCCCCAAGGGCTCCAAGTCCGGCCCTGGGCCGGACACCGCACCGGAACCTTCAATGGTTCCGGAGTCCGGCAGGTGGCCCCCTAGTAAGAAGGGCAAGCCTACGACACCGGTGACCTCCGTCCAACCGGACACACTGGATAATTTGCTGGAGGTGCTTAACGGCGCCTCCATCGATGAGGAGCACCGCACTATTATGAGTGCGGTGATCCAGAAGGTTCAGTCTGCCAAAAGCGGGCTGACTGAAGCCTGTGCCAGCCTACTAACAGGCTTTGAGGTATGTGAAAAATATGTGATAGTATTACCGCATAGACAGTAGCCCCTGATGCTCTGTTTGGCGTTCGGAAAGAAAAGCCGAATGGAGGATCTAACAACATTCGTAGGAGTCTAACATAATTAAGTCAATATGTGTATGCAGGCTTCGCTGCTGGCCTCTGCCGCACTGACTGTGGAGGTGGATGCGCTGAAGTTGATCCTCGAGCGGTCCGAGGAAGAGCTCGGCCTTGCTAAAAAGGAGCTCGAGGAAAAAGAAGGTAAGTAATACCTTGTGGAGTATATTTAAAAAGATGCAGTTGCAAAAAATGACAGGATCGCTATTGGTGTCCTAGGGGCCACGACTGAGGTGGCGACCCTTAAGCAAGCGCTTTCCAAGGCTGAAAAGAAGGCGGCCATGGAGTGCACCGAGTGGGAGAAACATGAGGCGCGGGTTGGCGAGGTGCAGCAAGAGCTCCAGGCTCTCATAAAAAAACATGAGAGTTTGGAGCTAGACTCAAAGACGTGAGAGTCCGAGCTCGCGGCGGCCCTTGAAAGCACCAAGTCTGCCAAGGCTGAAGCCTAGAAAGCCCTCTAAGAAGTTGAGGCGATGAAGAAGATAGCGGCGAGTAAAGCATTCTTTATGCAAAGCAAGCACATGAAAGTGAATTACTTGTTACTTACCCGAATCCGGAGCTCTCCAGGAGCATTCGCAGATTTGCCCCGTAGCATGTTAGATGCCGCCGCCTTCTACCGGGCCGAGGAGGGCAGCTCGATGGAGAAGGTGTTTTGGTCTCAGTATGCTGAGGCCAGACACTCGGTGCCCTTGAGCGACCAACTGAAGCAACTGGTCGAGCTCCTTAAGGTGGCCGAATAGGCCATGAAGGGCATTATAGTTCGGCTGTGGCCTGGAGAGGCCCTGCCTGGAAGCTACTTCGGGCTGGTGAGGCGGCTGGTGGATGCCTGTCAGTGGCTTGAAGTCGTCAAGCGCTCCTTCTGCATCGAAGGTGCCCGTAGGGCGCTTGCCCATGCTAAACTGCACTGGGGCAAGATGGATGTGGAGAAGCTTGTGAAGGACGGGCCACCGCATGGCAAGGAGCATCGCCACCCCGAGATGTATTATGAGGGCGCCATGAAGGGCGCCCGCCTTGTGGTGGACGAATGTTCCAAAGATGTAATATTTGAGTGAACTTTTTCGTTTTATCCTGTGCACTGAAAACTTGTTCATATGCGCTTATCGAGGTAGCATGGGGAAGTGGAGACGCCCACATCTCGTCAATCGCAACACGTCGACCAAGGCCACGGGCGGCTAGGGCACGCGACGCTTCGCAGTTGCTCTTTAGCTTCACCTCGAAGCCAAGTTCGAGCATGCCTTGGGCCTGGGGCCTACTGTCAGCGTTCTGCAAATGGGGGGTACCCAGACTTGCCTACCTGCGGCCCACGACATGGCCCCATCGACGGCCTGGTACAACCCAGCTTTAGTAGCAAACAAATCGAGACCCTCGCGGGGGGCCAAGCCACATGAGGCAGACGACACCAAGACCTCCACGAGGAGCAGCCTCCCCAAGCTAGCTCCTGAGGAGCGGAGATCCCTATGCAAGCCTCACCTCATGAGGTTTGGATGACGTGAGCCAGGACGAACAAGGCCAGGCGGGCGCCAGCGGGCGCAGTGTATTGGTTTCCTCTTTGGTGCTAAGGAGGCAGGCACTGGCGCAGAGTCCTGAGGAATCAGCCAAAGGTTTCCATTCCGGTGCAACAAGACCAAGACCGCCAGGACAGCAGGACGGAGGTCATCATGGAGCCCACCACGGCGTCACGGCCAGAGGATTTCACAGGCGACGACCACTTTTTTCAGGATGGCATGTACTAGTTGTCTCCCTTCGAATTTGGCCGTTGTGGGATCCCTGATTCATTTGGGAAGAGGACCAAGGCCACTATAAATAGGAACTAGCCAACACCATAGAGGGGGATTGATTCGACCCTGATTAGCTGACAGTTCACTCGAGCCCAAGAACACCCCTCCTCCTAAGGTTGTTCGCCACTGTACTAGTTCATCCTCAGCCCATCGATGCCAATCCACCACAAGGAGTAGAGTTTTACACCTCAAGGTGGCCCGAACCTGGGTAAAATTCCATGTCTCCTTTCCATTCAGTTCGTCAAGCTAGGCCGTGTGATTAGCGAGTTGGTAGACTGGGGAGGACGAGTTCTTCGCACGCACCCCAGAGTTCGAACCTCTCAAGGGTTTGCGTAGCCCGAAATCCGACAAGATGTGGCCACAGTCATTTTGTGCGAGAGAGAGTGAAGAGAGCAACCCCAGCAAGCAACCGTGTAGGCTCGTGTCCTGGCTATGTATATAGTAGAGTGGTTCCCTTTTCTCTCCATATGAACCAATTTATATTGTGTACGTGCCACTGAAAAAAAACTTTATTTATAAATGACGTGGCATCATTCATGCGTGGTTCCCGACCCTCCATTATTTATAAGTGAGTAACTACTACTAGACGCATCAAATTATCACGTGGGCTCCATTATTTATAAGTGAGTAACTACTACTAGACGCATCATAGAGAAATGAGCTTCATTGTGTCACGTGTGTGGCTGGGGAAGACGCAAAAAACACAAAGAGTGCTACTAGTACTACGTGCGTGGGTGCGTGCACCTCTTCTCTTCGAGCATGGTTATTAAAAGTATAGCCCACTACTCTACCAAGCGGTTATTATATGTGCAAAGAGTATAGGCAGTAATAATGACTAATAAGCCATCAAATCACGAGGCCCACCTTTCTCTATGTTTTACCGAGGAAGCAGCCATCATTTCACTCCTTGTTGAATATCCATCCGCTTCTACCTCCGCAAATAAATAAAATCTGCTTGTACCTCCGCAGCGTGGTTAATAATATAGCCATTTCAATCGCGACGTAGAAATATCATTCACTAATACAATAGGGCTGGATCTAAGGCTGGTGATTTTTTTACTTTGTCTCTTTCTCTTTTTGTCTCATTTACTCATTTTACATAGGAGCATGTGTAGAGGATGGCTATTCCTTTCAATGGGACTTATTCATGGGGTTTAAGACTAAGTAGCTCCGAATTATGCCTCTTCCCACCACTCTGAATCGTGCCATCTACGATAGTACTCCCATTGCAACAATGAGGTCCACTAGGTCTAGCACGTCCTCTAAGAAGAGACTGTCACACAAAACATACATCTTATTGCCTTCTTCCTCATACAGTACGTACCACTGGTATGTAATACTAGTACTAATACTACTCGTTCTCCTATAAACCTTGCACTTGGCATCTCAAAAATATTAACCTTGCTCTTGGCTCTTTGCCTCTTCGGGAAGTCGAGCAATAATGGTATTGCAGTATATATCATTCTGGCTATCTAACCGTATGAATTGATGCATGTCCACCACATGAGCAAGGGTCGAGCGAGGGCCAAGGGGCGAGGGCCGAGGGAGAGTCCGTACTAGTACATCCGTTTCAATATGGACTACATACGGAGCAAAATGAGTGAATCTACACTCTAAAATACATCTATATACATCAGTGTTTGGAGTATGTACTAGTAGTTCATATTGAAATCTAGTAAAAGACATATGTTTCAAACAATATGATAATCTCTCTAACTAAGGTAGGGATGAGGAGTAACAGAGTGAGTAGTAAAATTTTCTCCTCGTCCTACGAGCCACCGCGCGCGTGGGTGAGGGAGCGGGCGTAAGGCATTGTAAGCAAGCTTCTGCTCGTCATGCGACTCTGTGAGCCACAACACCTGTGGGCGGGGGATACGTGTACTAAGCAAGCTTTTCCTCATTCTGCGAGTTCACGGGACACATCAAAAGTAATACGTACAGAGCATATCCAGTGTATAGAGCCTTGCCTCTAAGGTAGGTCCCACATGGTTTGCCTCTTTTTAACATAATGCGTCAAGTCACAATTTTTTTGTTCACCGGTGGTACACGATCCTCCATCAAGTGGACAACCAGTAGAAGTCTCAAATTACCACGTGGTCTGCCTTTTCGTACAGAAATGAGCCCCACTGTGTACCCCCGCGGGTGTGGTTGGGAAAGAGACGGGAGTACGTGCGCTGTGTTTGCACCTCTTATCTTTGTGCACGTCCCCCGCCTACGTGGGTGTGTGTGAGAGAGATACGAACCTAGACAGATGGCGTGTGTGTTCGTGAGTGTTTTTTGTTGGGCAGAGGTGGTGTGTGATTTTGTGAATGTATTTGTGGGAATATGTGTCGATGATATCTCAAAAACTTGACACATGCAATGTGTGTGAAATAGAGGGCTATCTATATCATATATAGAGGGGGCGATCCACGAGAAGAGAGGGAGGGGTCATAGATATCGATAGAGTCGAATAGAGGATCAAGTGGGTGGGTGCGAGATCGATGAAGAGAGCCATCAAAATTGTGTGTGTGCAAGTCAAAGATATAGGGCGACTAACCTACCAGAACGTCAGAGCGTACAAGGCAAGTTTTTGTGTCGAAGGGAGACATGACTAGAAC
>NC_041382.1:337105491-337111995 GCF_002162155.2 Triticum dicoccoides
AGAGAGAGAGAGAGATAGGGAGAGAGAGGGAGAGGGGTAGAGTGTTGGATGGGTGCTGGAGTTGCTTCTCAAAGATGGTGGGAGAGGCCTACTAGAAAAACTGAGGGTAGGACTGCAATACTATCAATAAGAGTGGGCATGTGTTTCTGTGTGTGCGTGTGCATGATAGATGTGTCGGGAGGCATGCATGGATGATGAATGGGGCCCATGTGTTTGGTAAGCATACCTAACTAGATCGGTAGATCAATTGTTGTGTGTCGAAGGGAAGGGAGAGACATAACTAATGAGGTAGATCGATTGGCACGTGGGGAAAACGAGTTATAGCGACCTAGCTAGGTATATGTATAGCGGGAGATTGGTCGGTGTACATGCATTTGTTAGAGGAAAATAAGGCCCAGCAAGATGGATAGATAGAGAGAATGGGCTAGGAGGTGGTGCGAGAGGCCTACTAGCTAGATAGAGGGAGGAGTGTGCGATTGTGAGATTGATGAAAAGAGGGGCAGGAGTTTATATGTGTGTGGGACCGGATGAGAGACACAAGGCATGGACACAGAAAGGGGGAGATGGAAGGTGCTTGTGTATGTGGTAGCCAGACATTGCTAGAGAGGTTTATCGATCAGTGTGTGTTGGAAAGGAGTTGTGGAGACCGTGGGAGAACAACCTAAAGAAAATAAAATGAAGATGCATGATGGATAGAATGTTGAGGGAGGGGGAGGGTGTCGGGTTTCGGGTTCCGGCAGACCCTTGAGGTTCGAACACTGGGGTGCGCGCGGAGATTTCGCCTTCTACCTACCTGCACCCCACCGCCTCGCTAAGATCTAAGCTATGGAAAGAACAGCACAAGAGACACAGGGTTTATACTGGTTCGGGCCACTGTTGTGGTGTAATACCCTACTCCAGTGTGTGGTGTCGTGGATTGCCTCTTGGGCTGATGATGATGAACAATACAAGGAAGAACAGCCTCGCGAGGGTCTGTTCTTGGCTAGGGCGATGAACTGCTAGGAGGAGTTCAGTCACCCTTCTCTCTCTGTGTGTGATGCTACTCGATCCGATCCCAGCTTGTTTCTAGATTGGCCGGCCTCTCTCTCTCTCTCTATCCTGATGATCTCTTCTCCTCCCCTCCGTCTCTTTTCATCCCCTGGGGGTGGCTAGTCCTATTTTTAGGCAAAGGCCCTGGGCCTCTTCCCAAATATTGAGCTGGAAGGGCGCCAACAATTGGCCATTTTGAAGGGGAACATCGGGTACACTTATCCTGACTAAAGTTGGTCCTCGCCAGCCAAAGGCTCTGGTGGTGACGCTAGCTTGGGCTCCACAATGACTTCCTCCCTGCCGTTGGGCTGGTCTTGGTCTCGTTGCACCGAAACGGGTGCCTTTGCTTTAATGCTCTCGCCTGCGCTTGCTCCCTTTGCACCAAAGAGGAAAGGAGCACACTGCGCGGGCTGGCGCCCGCCTGGCACCCTTGGTTGTCATGGCTTGCGTCACGGGCACCTCGTGAGGTACCCCTCCTTGATCTCTCTGCCTCCTCACGAGCCAGCCTGATGAGGCCGTGCCTAAGGAAGCTCCATGTCGTTCGCCCCGCGAGGCTTGGTCCCTCGCGAGGGTCTTGGGTCTGTGTTCATGAAGATGGGCCGCGCTGGGCCCCCCTTTGAGCCACGCCGCAGGAAGGCAAGTCTGGGGACCCCCGTTCCCAGAACACCGACAGTAGCCCCCGGGCCCAAGGCGCGCCCGGACTTGGCCGTGCAGGGAGGCAAAAGGGCAAGAGCAAAGCGCCGCGGGCCCTAACAACCTGCGGCCTTGGGCGCCACGTGGCGGTTGATTGGGCGTGGGCGGCACTGTTCCCCCACGCCCCCCTTATTTTGCGCCATGCTAGGAGGACTCGTAATCGTACACAGCCGCTCCCCTTTCTGTTGCTCGAGTGCCCTCTGTCCTTCCTCCTCTCGAACTCCAGCTTCTGTTTTCAACCCAATCTCGAACCTTCCCCCCCTCCCATCACAATGGCTCCGACGAAGAAGGGAAGAGGGAAGAAACCCATGCCTCCACCTTGCTCGCCGCCGTTGGCGGCCCCCGCCATCGACCAGTCGATCATAATCGATCGACAGGGCTTGGGCAAGGTCAGCTCGGCTCTGGCCACTATCTTCAACGAAAGCGGGAGGACGACGGCCTGGCCTGCGTCTCACTTCTCCATCGACAGGATAGCCACTGAGGTCCAGTATTTTGCCGACGCCCTATGGGCGGGTCTGGTTCCCCCCTTTTCTGATTTCTTCAATGCCGTGCTTTCTCACTACCAGATCCACATGATGCATCTGGGTCCTGAATCCATCACCCTTCTTTCGGTCTTTGCCATTGTTTGCGAGGCAATGATGGGCATCCTTCCTTCGGTTGCCTTGATGCGCCACTTCTTCTCTCTGCGCCTTGTCGACCCTACCCAATGCTCGGCGTGCGTAAGCTTCGCTACCGCGCCTGAGACAGCGGCCTCAGGGATTGACTTCAGGCTCCCTCCGCCCGCGGCTGGGTTCCATGAGCGGTGGTCGTATGTGGATGTAGCGGTGCCCAGCCCCCTACTATCGGAGCCAACCTCGCCTGCTGTCCCCAATTCGGGCTGGGGCCAGGAGACGCTCGAGAGCCCCCGGCTCGTTTTCGTCCGGCACCGCTTCGCGTTCTTGAGGTCGCTTTGCATGACAGCGCCCAAGGTGGTGAAGGAGTTCCTGCTACACCGCATTGCTCCTCTCCAACGCCACTCCTGACGGATGTGGGCCTTCAGCGGGCGTGATGATCGTATGAGGCTCCAGGAAGAGGACCTGACGCCTGAAGTGCTGAGGACAGTGCTCTTGATCCTGACTGGGGACCCCAACCCTGGCAGCATCCAGTGAGGAGGGTCCTTGCTGTACCTCTGCCAGAACAGGGGCGACTTTGTGAACCAGATGCCTATCTTTGATGAGTGGGGGCCGCGCCACGCCGGCCTCCAGGGGCCTCGCGAGAATCCAGTGACGGTGACTGCCCTTCCAGTCTGCCAAGGCGACTCTTCCTCAAGTGGCGGAGCAGGGAGGCATGAGGCGCCAGAGGCCGAGGGGGCTCCCGGTGGGGTGGCAGCGCCGGGCGATGCTCATGAGGGAGCAGCTCTTGGGGCCCATGCCGCTGAGGCTGAGGGTGGCAAGCAGCTGCCCCCAGCGCCTGCGGCTGAGGCCCCTGAGGCTCCAGCCGCTTCTCTTGGCGAGGCGACTGGCAGTGCGCATCAGGCAGGTGCCCCTGACACGGATCGCCTTGACGCTCTGTCCTCGTCGCAGGTTGATCCCTGCGCTCAACTCTTGGGCCGCTTCCGCGTGGACTTGGAGGCCCTCCGGAAGAGAAGGGAGGCCCTGGGCGATGATTACCCTTGTCGCCCGCTGAAGTGTAGTTAGTACTTCGCCACTGACGAGTAAGCCTTCTCCTTTTTCAGCTCCCGATCCTTCTGTTGCTTTTACTGATCCTTGCTCCGCAGGCCCCTTCCAGCCGAGCTCGCGGAGATGGCTGAGGTGCCGCCCCCCTTGGCTTCACCCCCTCTACCGTCTTCAAGCACTCCGAGCAGCAGAGCCCTTGTGGTGAGGGCGATCGGAGAGGCGAACCGTCCCGAGGCGCATCGAGGCCCTACGCACCTCGCGATCCTCCCTCACGGGCCTTCTCATGGCATAGCCAGCCTGCCGTGGGCTTCTCGCCTGGTCGTGGACTGCGATTGGCTGAGGCGCTCCCTGCGCTCTTTATCTAGGGGCGGGCTGGCTCCAGGCCGGGCTTCTGGCGTGGCATGCCCGACCGTCGCGAGGGTGCCAGCCCCCAGCCCCCTGCCCGAAGGGGGTGTGCCGATTCATGGCCTCCGGCGCTTGCTTGGGGCAGATGATGGTGTGGAAGACGTGCTCAAGCGCGCCCGGGAGCGTCGCGCTCTTCGCCAAGGATTCCTTCGAAGGGCGGCTGACGCAGTGAACCTGCTTGGTGAGGAACTTGCTGATGAAGACGCACGCCTTGAGGCCGAGGGCCTGCGCCTGGCTGCAGAGAGGCGCGAGCTGGAGGGCGCCATCGCCCTTGCGCGCCATCAGCGCAATCTTGACGACGAAGAGGCCAAGGCGTCGCTGGTGGCCTCTCGGGAGGCCCGATCTCAGGCCGCTGAGGAGGCCCGAGAAGCTGATCGACGGCGAGAGGTGGCGGAGGAGCGGGCTCGGGAGCTCCTGGCCCAGTGCCACTCACTGGAGGAGCAAGTGGAGCTGTGTGAGGCAGCCCTCGCGTCGATGAGGGTGGCCTCTGGCTACCCAGCAGAGCTCCAGAAGCATGAGGAGGCGCTGACGCTGGAAGCCGCTGAACATGCACGCGAGTACGAGCGTCTGGAGACGAGGGAGCGCTTGGTGACGCAGGCGGAGGATGATGTCGCTGCACGGGAAGCCCGTGTCCTGGAGGAGGTCGGACGTCGGGTGGTGATGGCGCTCTTGAGCCTCGAGCGTGAGTTCGAGGAGAGGCTGGGGTTGATCCGTGCCGAGGCTGGAGGTAGGACTGCTGCCTTGAGGGCCAAACTGGAGGAAGCGACGCGGCGGGCCGATGCCTTTCTGGCCGCCCTCGAGGTAGCGCAAGGGGAGTCAACAACCTCCCAGGCCGAGGTGCTCCTTCTTCTCCATCGGGTGGAGCAGGCTGAGGCCGTCGCGCGCCAGAATGCGGACGAGATACGTCAGCGGCGGATCCTCGAGCATGAGCATGGCCCCATGCTCACCACGCTCCGGGAGAGAGCCAACACAGCCTTGGGCAACATCTGCGAGGCGGCTGTTGGCGAGCCGCACGCAGTCAACTACGCCGGCAACCTTCAGTTCTTCACCGATGTGGTGACGTAGCTGGAGGCGCAGTCGGTTAGGGCCGACAGGTTGGTGGAGGAGAGGAGCCGCGCCCTGCTCAGGCACGCCTTTTCTCGTGTCTTCAGCCATCTCTAGAACATGGATCCCCGCTTCGATTTTGACGCCGCCATCGCCCCAGTCCCCCAGGCCGTCCGAGTCGACCTGGCGCACTAGGTGGAAGACAATGTGGATGCTCTTGTCAGGGCCTTCGCTTCGGACAACGACAGCGTGATCGTGGCCGCCGACGAGGGCGGCGTGGTGAACGGCCTTGACGCCGCTGGTGGCAACGCAAGCAGCGATGGCGAGTCCAGCGACGCCAGCAACGGTTCGGGAGGTGCTCCTGAGGACGCATTGGGGGATTCATCTGACTGATTGTGCATCGTTCCTGTTTCCTTACCCTGCATGAATAGAACTCAAGCCTTGGCCTGATTGTTGTGAGAGCATTTTGGGAGGGGGAGCCCCTCATGTAAAACTTGAGTTCATCATATTAGTAGACGTTACATTGCCCATGCGCCCGTGCCAAGTGGTTGGCTAAGCGACGTGCTGGTTGGCTAGTTTTACCTTCATTCCGTGCGGGCCCTGAGGTAGCCTGTGGGAGTCTATGGTATCCCGAGTGTTCCCTGATCGAATCCATAGGATCTGCAGTAAGAAACCCTCCTGAGAGGACGCGGCGACGGCAGTCTGGGCTGCACGCAAGCTAGGCCTGACCCGGCTCGCGAGGGGCTCACGAGGGGAGGCAGCTGAGGCGGAGTGGTAACCAAAACGCGAGGAATTGCTCGAACGAGACTAAGCACCCCTTCCCCGAACACACGCAAATCTCAAATTCGAATCCAACTTAAATCCAGCGAGGAAAGCGACAACCAAAGGGAAAAGCAATGAAAGCAGACAAAAGGCCGCGTTCGGCACCTAATCTAGTCTTGGACATCTTCTCACTAGCGTGGAGCTAAGTGCTGCCACTGGGCGTGGGAGGGAGCCCCAGGGCCTGAGGCCGGCACCCCTGAGACTCCGGCGCGTGTACAGCCCCACTCATTATTACGTGAGAGTGTCACGGGGCGGCGAGCTTCACAGGCACTGGGCCTTCTTCACAGGTACTGGCCTTGCTTCATATCGCCAGACGAGGGCCCCGCCTTGCGCCACACTCTAGTGCCATCAACGACAACCGGAAACCAGGACGCCGCCAATGGGGTAGAGTGGTCGCCAGCGGTTCCCCCGACGACCACGGGTCCTCCACCAGGGGCAGGCCCTGAGGCACCTCCCCAGCAGAGGGCCTACCTCCTGAGAACACCTTGCTCCGAATGACGCGGTGGTGATGTCGGATCTCGGCCCCTCTCCTGCAGCCCCCTGCGTTCTCCTCCCGAGGGGTAGGAGACTGTGGGAGCCGGGCAGCTGCTCGCTGTGGCGACCTGCACCTCCTGCAATCCATGATTAGCGTATGCCTGCTCCAGAGGAATTAGCGGTACCCGATGATCGTTGCCTCCAGCGTGGCCAGTGGGACCGTCCCGGGGCTCCTGGAAGAGTTCAGCTTCTGGCGCCTCGTCTCCCCAGCTTGGGCCGAGGAGCGAGCCTTGTTCGCCCTCGTGAGGGTGCCCTTGGTCCATCATGTGGGGCACGTATTCTTCTGGCGCCGTCATCCCGAAGGCCACGCCGTAGTGCTCCC
>NC_041382.1:337112132-337123847 GCF_002162155.2 Triticum dicoccoides
CACGGCTATCCACTGGGGCCGTGGGTCGCGTCGAGTCCTTCTTCTTCACGGACCGGGAGCGGGGGCAGCATCGCCGCCGGTCCGGTGCCGACAGCTTCACTGGCGATGGAGTAGTCTTGGAGCCAGCGGGCGCGCGCGGAGGCCCTGCGCGGGCCGCCCAGGGCTACAGATGGGAGCTGGGTGCAGAAGGGGTGAGCCCCCGAGGCGGCAAAGCCCAAGAGTTCTGCCACCCGCTCCAGCAACATGTCGCAGCCGCCCTCCAGCAGCCTGCACTGGAGCAGCTCTCGGGCCACGGTGAGCGCGGCCCTCGAGTTCGCCTGCTCCCGGCGGGTGTACGGTGTCGTGGCCATGGCGTGATTGGAGGCCATTGCTGCCGACCGCGCCTGCCGCGGTGTGAGAGCTGTCGAAGCTTGTCCGCGTCGCCCGCGGCTTGCAGTGCCCTGCGAACCGCGAGCTGCCTGGGGCACGGGCTCGCCCGAGGCGAGCGGCTCTGCGCGGGCGGGCCACGCCGCCCAAGGATCTGGGTTGCCCTCCTGGTCGCCGGACATGGTGATGACGACGCGACGGGACACGAAGCGGTAGAAGGCGGATTCCGGTGCACCCCTACCTGGCGCGCCAAATGTCGGGTTTCGGGTTCCGGCAGACCCTTGAGGTTCGAACACTGGGGTGCGTGCGGAGATTTCGCCTTCTACCTAACTGCACCCCACCGCCTCGCTAAGATCTAAGCTATGGAAAGAATAGCACAAGAGACACAGGGTTTATACTGGTTCGGGCCACCGTTGTGGTGTAATACCATACTCCAGTGTGTGGTGTGGTGGATTGCCTCTTGGTCTGATGATGATGAACAATACAAGGAAGAACAGCCTCGCGAGGGTCTGTTCTTGGCTGCGGCGATGACCTGCTAGGAGGAGTTTAGTCACCCTTCTCTCTCTCTCTGTGATGCTACTCGATCCGATCCCAGCTTGTTTCTGGATTGTCCGGTCTCTCTCTCTATCCTGATGATCTCTTCTCCTCCCCTCCGTCTCTTTTGATCCCCTGGGGGTGGCTAGTCCTATTTATAGGCAAAGGCCCTGGGCCTCTTCCCAAATATTGAGCGGGAAGGGCGCCAACAATTGGCCATTTTGAAGGGGAACATCGGGTACACTTATCCTGACTAAAGTTGGTCCTCTCTTGCCAAAGGCTCTGGTGGTGACGCTAGCTTGGGCTCCACAATGACTTCATCCCTGCCGTTGGGCTGGTCTTGGTCTGGTTGCACCGAAACGGGTGCCTTTGCTTGATGCTCTCGCCTGCGCTTGCTCCCTTTGCACCAAAGAGGAAAGAAGGACACTGCGCGGGCTGGCGCACGCCTGGCACCCTTGGTCGTCATGGCTTGCGTCACAGGCACCTCGTGAGGTACCCTGCCTTGATCTCTCCGCCTCCTCACGAGCCAGCCTGATGAGGCCGTGCTTGAGGAAGCTCCTTGTCGTCCGCCCCGCGAGGCTTGGCCCCTCGCGAGGGTCTTGGGTCTGTGTTGATGAAGATGGGCCGTGCTGGGCCCCCCTTTGAGCCACGCCGCAGGCTGCAGGCAGGCAAGTCTGGGGACCCCCTTCCCAAAACACCGACAGAGGGCGAGGAGGGCATGTGCATGCACGAGAGATAGTTAGTGCAAGCTACAAAGGTTAGAGGATTGTGTGGGTGTAAGAGGCTAACAAAGATCATAGTTCGATATGAAAGTGGATTCATATATTTGAATAGGAGATCATAGTGTTATAAATATAAGCATGCATGAATATAGCAGTGATATGTGTGGTGTGGTTTTGGACATGTTATACCATAATGTGATAATGCATGGTGTTTGGAACTCACAGCTAAATATCGAACAATCTAAACCATACTATACATCGAACAATCTCACATTTTATTTGAATTTGTGATAATGTGTGGCGTTCGCAGCTCACAACTAAATATCGAACAATCTAAACCATACTATATATCGAACAATCTCACATTTTATTTGAACTTGTGATAATGTGTGGCATTTGAAACTCACATCTAAATACTTGTAGGCATAGGGGACGGGGAACCATACATTATGTGATAAAGACATTATACATATGAGACATGTTTTAGATTATGAAGATCTAGCTGGAGCTTGAAATGTACTGTGATTTGAAATGAACAGAAAGTGGATTCAAAAAATCGAGTTCGAGTTCATATATTACACATAGTTCATATCTAACTCGACAGTAATCATGTGTTGTGAAGATAATACAAAAACGATGGTTTAACTTGACAATAATGATGATTGTCGATCTTATTAAATAGAGAAATGAATTCAAATGGTTTAACTTCACAACAATCATGATTCTAGATCTTATTCAAATAGAGAAACGAATTCAAATTTAGTTCATATTGAAGCGGTAGTATATATGTTTGAAGTGCACTAAAACATTAATTTCGGTAGCAAGTTGCATGCATTATACACCTAGCGAAAAAATTTAATTGAACATAATATGAATTCAAAGTTTTGAATGGCATTTGTAGTGCGAATTGATTTGGTATAGTACACGGGAATAGAATCTCTTGTGCGGTGCGAATTGATTTCTTTTTGTTTTTCAAACGAGGGAAGTGCGAATTGATTTGGTACAGTACACGTTAGGCTTGTCAGGAAATTTCAACCTGCTCCTTGTTACCCCGAAATATTTAAGATATATCTTTGCCTCGTTGTACTTTGAAAACTCCCTCCATCTCAACCCGCGCCTTGCTATCCCAAAATTACAAAACACACGAAAACTCCCACCTCCTGCGAAATTCCGACACGCGAAATGCCCATGATACCCCTGAACCGCCTAGCTCCAATCGGTGGGGGACTTTCGCAACTTACCCCACATTTCGGACAAGCGCGTCCCTAAGCCATGGTTCCCCCTCCCATCCTATCCTTCCACCCATTTGTACACCAAGGCCACGAAAACCCGCGAAGCCCCACACCCTCCTTAGTCCGCCACACAGCAGGAGCCTCTTCCCCGACGACGTCGTCCATAGAAACACCTCGACGTCCCTCATCCACTACATCGGATGGGCCGATGGGGATCCGTTGTTGATCTCGTTGTCCCGCCAGTTCAGCCACCCGGTCCTCCACCTCCAAAGAGCCGCCCTGATGTTCCCATCGTCTTTCGCGCCACCTCCATTCCCACACCGCCATCTTCACTTGCACCACTGGAAGAGTAGCATCATCACCGATTGCTCGGATGAAGCTGAGGCCTAATCGGCGCCACCAAAGAGGTTCTACACTAATTACCGCATTTTCTTCTTGATTCGATCTCACGGTGCTGCCGACGCTCGGTCTTGAGCCGACATGGCGTGGCTCCATCCACGACGGCGTTACCGGCCACTTCCTCCACGACGTCGCCGCCGTCCACATCAGTAGGAGCTGCTGCTGCTTTGGCTCTCGCTCACGCTGGTGCTCTGCTCTTGCTCTCGTTCGCATGCCTGGACTTCTCTTGCTCTTGCTCGCACTGCTGCTCTCGCTCTTCCTCTTGCTTGCGCTGTTGCTCTGTTTTAGCTACACTTCAGTTGACTGAATCGACTTTTGGGTCACTCGATTTTCAGGGGGTGGGGGTGTCGGTGTCAAAACCGGCGGATCTCGGGTAGGGGGTCCCGAACTGTGCGTCTAAGGCGGATGGTAATAGGAAGCAGGGGACACGATGTTTACCCAGGTTCGGGCCCTCTTGATGGAGGTAATACCCTACGTCCTGCTTGATTGTTCTTGATGATATGAGTATTACATGAGTTGATCTACCATGAGATCATAGAGGCTAAACCCTAGAAGCTAGCCTATGGTATGATCGTAGAGGATAGACACCGGAGGGGGCTAGGGTTACACAGAGTCGGTTACAAGGGAGGAGATCTTCATATCTGTATTGCCTAGCTTGCCTTCCACGCCAAGGAGAGTCCCATCCGGACACGAGACGAACTCTTCAATCTTGTATCTTCATAGTCCAATAGTCCGGCCAAAGGATATAGTCCGGCTGTCCGGAGACCCCCTAATCCAGGACTCCCTCAGTAGCCCCTGAACTAGGCTTCAATGACAATGAGTCCGACGTGCAGTATTGTCTTCGGCATTGCAAGGCGGGTTCCTCCTCCGAATACTCCATAGATGATTTTGAACACCAGAATAGTGTCCAGCTCTGCAAAACAAGTTCCACATACTACCACAAAGAGAATAATATTTGCGCAAATCTAATCTACTGATGCATTCTGACAGCACGACATTATGTCATGGCTCGGTCATTATTCGAACCATTTTTCTCAACCAGCACCGCACATATTGCGGGGCGGTTTTCTCGACACGTCTTGTCAAAGTAGAGATCGTGTCCCCCTTATTATGGGATGCTCATCAATACGGACGCGGGTAACCCAACCGCGCCATTACTTACGGCACTTGGGAAATAAGAGTTCTTATCAGGTGAGGGGGGAGGCGCATCGCCTCTTCCGCCCTTATAAAGGGACAAGAATTCACCCTCTTCACCCATACCTTCTTCCCAACTCATTCCATTCTGCTCAGGCTCCAACACGTGAGTGTTCACCTCCTCTACCCACAAAAGGACTTCCAAAGATGTCTGGATCCGGAGCAGGAGGAAAATGGATGGCTTCTACCATCCGAGAGAAGGATACCAAAAAGCTTCAGGAGGCCGGGTATCTGGCCAAGAAAATCAGCCACCGTCTCCCGACGGCAGGACAGATCGTCCCCACTCCCGAACCCCACGAGAGGGTTGTATTCCTCCCTCACTTTGTCTGTGGGCTAGGATTTCCCCTCCACCCATTCGTTCATGGTATCATGTACTATTATGGGATCAATCTTCATGATCTGTCCCCCTAATTCCTTCCTCAACATCTCGACATTCATTGTCGTGTGTGAGGCTTTTCTCTGTGTTTCGCCACACTTCGGTTTATGGATGGAGGTCTTTAATGTCAAGCCCAAGGTGGTGGGCGGCGAGCATGCCGAGTGCCGGGGCGCTATGCTGAGCAAGATGCCCAACATCATATGGCCAATGGGAACGTTTAATGATTCTATCAAGGAGTGGCAACAACAGTGGTTTTACATCACTGAGTTGAGCGGTAAGGGACGGGCCGCTTCTCCGAGTTTCGATCCGGCGCCCCTCTGCGGCTTACGTCCTGGGTCAAGAAAGGACTGGATTGGTCCTCGTCCGACGAACTGTTGGTGCTCCAGATGTGTGTTAATGATATGGGAGATAAGAATATTGAACTCGTTGACATAGTCCAGGTGATGTTAGTCTGCCGGATACTGCCTTGTCAACATCGGACCTGCAATCTATGGGAGTTTGATCTGGCCAGGCACCAAACCTTGCGAAGGCTCTTCGGCTCTTCGCACGAGGACATCTAGAAGGTGCTTTTTAAGTCTAGAAAATCATGGCCGGGCTCCACCGACGACCGCGGGTACCAACTGTCCCGCCTTGCATGTTTGGTGAGTTTATCAAACTTTTCCATCTGCATGACCCAAAGGAAGCGCCTAACACGTGTTCATTCAACTTTCCGAGAGCTGGACGAAGAAGGCGGAGCGGATCTATTATCCGGCTCCGCTGCCCGAAGACCCGGCCATCCCACTTCTGATGAAGATGCTGGTCCCGGCGCCTTACAAGGTGCCAAAGAAGATGGCTGAGAAGGAGGCTAAAAAGACCCGGGGCGACCATCGTCGTCGCGGCACTTCGGGCACAATACCTGAAGGCTCTGATGCCCATTCCGCCTTCAAAGAGGACGAAAAGGAGGAGGAAGATGAATCCCCTGCGGAGGGAAGAAGGAAGAGGATGGCCTCCGCATCCTTGGAGGCCGAACTACCCAAAAGAGGAAAGATTCCTCGTCAAGAGGAGTTTCCTGCCGCCGCCGACAGTGGCCTGGCATGGGATCCCAGGGCCCAGCCCCTGGTGAACTCATGAGTATATAAAATCAGAGTATGTTTAAGAGTCTGGACTCATCGTGGCTTAGTATTTTAACCTAAGCCGTATATTTCTTGTAGTCCGACAAGGTCTTGTACCGAACAATCCTCATCGGAGGACCTGCTGAGCTCAAACGCTGTGGAGAGCGGGACGCCCCCGAAGAACCCTTCCTCCAAGCAGGTGTCAAACACTGATGCCTCGTCCCAAAAGGACCTCGACCAAGGAGGAAAGGAAAAAATCATGAAGGCGGCGCCTGGAGGCCGAACCGCAGCTTTGTTGGTGGCGCTACGAGATGCCTCCATCGTTGATGAACACCGTTCCCTGATGGGCACGGTGATTGAGAAAATTCGGTCGACCGAGAGTGGACTGAAAGAAGCCTGTATCAGTCTTATAGAAGGCTTTGAGGTACGTTTTATGAGTTATCGAAGAGTGTCATAGTCTAGATAGTAGCCCCTCAAACACTGTTTGGTGAAAGAAAGAACTAGACAGGGGATCGAATTCATGATCTCAGGAAGATTGACGAAATGACATTGATTTCTCTCCTGTTTCAGGCAGATACATGTAGCGGCTGCTGCCTCTCATACTGCGGAGATCGCTGGACTGAATCAAAGTCTGGAGCAGGCCAGAGAAGAAATTGGCCGATTGGAAATGCAGTTGAGGGATAAACAAGGTATGCACCAGCATTATGTGCATTTATTGTGAAATAAATGTTCAGTATGAAATAAGCCGCATAATATGTGCTAGGGGTTATGACCGAAGTCGAGGCCCTCAAAAGGGCCGTTGCCGAGGCCGAGAATAAGGCGGCCACAGAGCGGGCTCTTCATGAGAAACATGAAGCCAGAATTATTAAAGCTGAGCAGGAGCTGCAAGAGGCCGTAAGTAAATGCGAGGCCTTGGAGCAGAGTTTAATGGGGAAAGAGTCCGAACTCACCAAGGCGGGCCAAGCCACGAGCGACGCCCATGGGGAAACCCAAAGCGTGCTGCAGGGGATCCAAGAGGCGAGGAAGATTGCAGCGGGTAAGCTTTTCCTATGTAAAGAAAATATTTGAAGGGAAAACTATGTTTCTGATTGTGAATCCGGACTTCTCAGGTGTATTTTCCGGGCTACCGCACAGTATTTCAGATGCCGCGTACTTCTACCGAGCCGAAAAAGGAACACCGCCGATAAGCTTTTTTGGTCTCAGTATTTAGCACCGAAATATCCGGTGCCATTTGCCGATCAACTGAAACAGCTGATCGAACTGCATAAGGCGGCGGAACTAGCCATGAAAGATGTGGTTATCCGGCTATGGCCTGCCGAACCGATTCCAAGCAGCTACTTCAGGCTCGTAAGGCGGCTTATAATTGCTTGCCCTCGACTTGGCGCCATCAAGTAGTCGGTCTGTATAGAAGGAGTGCGGATGACCTTCGCCCTTGCAAAGGTGCACTGGGGGAAGATGGATGCCGAAAAGCTAGTGACCGAAGGACCGCCGGAGGGGAAGGAGAATCGCAAGCCCGAATCATATTATAAGAGTGTCCTTAAAGGATCCTACCTTGCGGCGGAGCTATGTACCAAGGCAATTATATTTCCCTGAATGTGGATCCTGTTGTCCGTTGTAATGTTTAAACAAGGTCGTTGATATGTCTCCTGTTATATAAAAGTTTACCCTCCTGTGCGGCCGTTTGTATATTAAGGCTGAGAGTTGGCCAGTCGTCGGCTTCTGCCCCCATGTAAATAGTACGGGGGTGTTCGGGATAAACCTGAGCACTCTTTATCCCAGTTTTGGGTCCTCCAAGGGAGGTGCTCAGCACAACGAACGAGGCAATTGGACTATAGGGCTTTATCGCTCTCACTTAGCCATAGGAGCTTTAGTATGGTCGGCGCAGCCCCTTGTGTTCGAAAGACCGTACTAGGGGCTCTATAAGCGCCTGATCAGAGAAAAAGCCGATCCATCGCATGCTGCATTTGTTATGGCATTATGCAGGAGAAATCCTTAAAGATTTTGTAACCGCTCGAACAGCTGACCAGCTCTCGCCGTATCATGACAATCAATTTTCAGCTTTCTCTACTGAGGTGCTCGTCCGGAAGAACCGGGACACAATCGCAGTAGTTCTCCTAGTGCTACCTTAGCCGAGATAGCGGAACGTAAGGTACCAAAACATGGGAGCCGGGCAAACCCACCTATTGACCCAAGACATGATTCAGAGCTAATGCATATAATACTATAAGTTCAGGGTGCCGAACTTCCACGAAGGTGTTCGGACTTTTATTGCGGTGTTATGGGGAAAATGAAGGTACTGGCATATTTAAGGCATATCGCTATGTATGGATGCCGTTTGACGAAGTGATTTCGATGAGAAATAATCAGTGGTAAAACGTCATATAAATCCACATGTTGTATTTCAATAATACGTCTATGCGTACGGGTACAAGTAATGTGATAAAAAAGGAGTTGTGATAGCAGAACCTGCTGTGACCTAGGGGGAAGAGGTTGAGTGTGGATCCGTATTGTAGCGGAACGTTCGCTGCGGGGAATGTCTAAAGATCCCCAGACGCGTTCGAGCCGCCTCTGTGGAGTCCGTCCTGGTCGGTGCAAAGGTGAACCTGCGAAGGAAATACAGGAAATGTTTGCGTGCCGGAGGGCGGTTGAGCTGCTAAGTCCGGCCTGTCGTGGCCTTCGCCGGGATGTTTAATTGAGCCCTGGACTAGCCGGAGTATCCTTCCGCAAAGATGTTCGGAGTCCCTTGACGGTGTCCAGGAGCCTAGGTGTTGACTCAAGTGAGGTGGAACCCGTCTACTGTTGGGTCGAGGATTAGTGCGGTTGAAGGTGACTAGCCCTAGCTTATATTGTGGGACGGTGAGTTCCGTTGAGCCGCCATCCTTAAGGGTGTATATCTGGTCCAAGTGGGCCGTTTGGGTGGTATTTACCACATTCACCGATTGAGTATGGGGGGGGATTTCTTTTGCACTCCTGTGTTCGGAAATCTGGGCTCTTCGTCTCTATCATCGCTTTGAGACCCCTCTTCGTGTTTGGCATCTGCCTTGCCGGCTTGTTTGAAGACCCAGCATTCTCTGTTGGTATGGCTGGCTGGCATTTCTGGGGTGCCATGAATTTGGCATTGACAAGCGAGTATGCGGCCCATACTGGGTGGACACGGATTTGTATTTTTGTGCTGCTCCTTCCGTTGACCGGACTTTGAGACCCTGAACCCGACATTAACTGCCGTATTATTAGTTTTATCACCATGTTTGCGGTGCTTGTGGTTGTTGCGTCATGGTTTGCCGTTGGCATCTTTGCTATTCGGAGTGCCTAGACTCCCTCAGGGGGCTTGCCGGAGTTAAGGCAGAACCAGCCGCTGCGTGAGGGGAACTCGCTGGACAGGTACCCCACTATCTATCTTAGGGTTCAGGGTGGGGGCGGTGGTCGCCGGCGGTGGGGAGCATGGTGGTGGGGCGGTGTCGTTTGGATCGCTGGAGAAAAAGCTCGACGCAGGGGGGCTAGAAGGATGGTCGGGCAGTGGTGGACCGGCGGTGGGGAGTGGTTTCGGGGCGGCGCGAGATCGAGGCGGCGTGGAAGCGACTCCGGCCGCGGGCAGCAGGGGCCGACGGTGGCTGGCGGCTCAGGGGGGTGGAGGTTGAAGATGAACTGTACGCCCTTGATTTCATATCCAATGGCTGGAAAATCGACTAACCAGAGATGAAAAAGTCAATCGACTAACGTGTAGCCTCACCCTTGCTGCTCTACTCTTACACGCACTCCTGCTGCATGAGCAGCAGATCCTGCTCTTGCTCGAGCTCCTGCAGCTGCTACACGAGATGTTGCTACATGATCAACTGCCCCGGCTCCCGCACATGCTGCTGCTTCGGGCGCTACTGTTGCTACTACTGCTTTTCTGCTACTAGTGCGTTCAGTTTCGACAGTAAAATTCAGTTTCGACAACAAAATTCAGTTTCGACAGTTAAATTCAGTTTCAACAGTTATATTCAGTTTCGACAATTAAGTTCAAAGATGAGCAGCTGATGTATTTTACATCTAGCACTTCGTGGTTATGTATTTTACGTCATCTATTGGAGATGCTATTAGAATTCCACTAAGGTTAACGTTGTCTCTCTTGTCCTGCTTCAGCCTCGCCCTCGTACAACTCAGCGGAGCTGCTCCAACGACGAAACCCTCCATCAAAGCGGAGCAGTACCCCGGGCTCCATCTCCAGATGCCTAGGATATTCTTCCCCTCCTTTGATAGCCAAATCAGCCGGAGCATCCTCACCGACCAACCCAATCACGCTGACATCGACATGGCTTCGCCAAAGAGGTTGTACACTTATTGCATCGCTTTTTTACTCTACATGTTATATATATTGTCCACTGAGCACATGTAGTAACGTGAAATACGATTAGTTTCTCCTACTATATGACAAGCAGTGAGGTTCCTGTCGGTGAGAACGACACCTATGGGATCACAGGGAATCCCTTCTACAGTTAGCAGGCGCGGGGCTATGGAAAGAGTGGGTTTAGAAGATGAACACAGGAAATTTATCCAGGTTCAGGCCGCAAGTGATGCGTAATACCCTACTCATGCTGGTTTGTGTTTATCTGGTGTTCTTGGACTAGCCACAAAGCGTGCAGGGTCTAAAAAGTCTGAATCCTTCTCTAGTATGCCTCGGGCCTCCTTTTATAGCAAAAGGGGTTCCCATAGTGGCACATAGGAGGTGGAAAGTTGTACTGTATACAAGTCTATCGTCTAGCACCATAGGACAGATGCATTTAATGCGCTGTCGACGTGTGCTCTCACTCTATCGGGGACGACAAGGAAGCTCATCTCGCCCATCGCCGCCTCATCTCATTCTGACACGCATCCAAGCTGACTAGGCGTGCGGCCTATGCTGGCTAGCTGGCTCCTGAGTTGGTGCGATCGCAGAGTCTTCATGAAGATCTGCATGCCACCACGCAGGTGCTTACTGAGTTGGCCTGGAAGCTGCACGTCGCCACACAGGTGTCTACCTTGTTGGCGGGTTGACTGCTGTGTTGGAACAGCGGTTGAGCCTTGGCAGGTGGGTGCCTGGCTGCGGCCCCGCAGATGTCCCCGGAAAGGGTCTTGCCGGGGTCTCGCAGGTGTCCCCGGCAAGGGTCTTACCAGGTGTCTCGTGAGCATCCCCATCAAGGATCTTACCGGGGGTCTCGTGAGCGTCCCCGGCAAGGATCTTGTCGGGGGGTTTCCGTCTTTTGGTCCTCATCTAGTCTTGTATGTTCTTGGTCTCCACAACGATCTGCATGCCACCATCACTACAAAAAAGGCACATCCATGACATTTTGGGCCGAACGAATTTTTTTCCTGTCATACTTATGACACTTCTGTGCGATAATTGTGAGAAAACCCGATATCATCATAGATTCGGTGGGCTCCTACTTCTATGACAAAAAATCTTGACACAAAATGGGCTTTTCGTCCTGGGCGGGCCGAAGACGCAACTGCATGACATTCTTTGGGCCGTCCATGACAGAAAAAACCATGGTAGAAGCGAGGGCGAGGAAAATATCGGGGTCTTCCTGGTTACGGTGGGTGGTCGGGGCCGAGAAATGCATAGAGGTTTGCATGTTTCTCTTGTACACGCACGCACCTGGATGCGAGGCATTGGGCTCTAACTGAACCCGAGCGAGGCGTTCGCCTACTGAACCCGAGCGATTGCACTGCAGGCTATGCGTTACTGAACCCGAGCTATCGATGGATGGCTATTGACTGAACCCGATCGAGCGATTCCTTCGCTACTGCTGCTAACTGAAGCCGATTGATCCTGCCTCTGG
>NC_041382.1:337124109-337130113 GCF_002162155.2 Triticum dicoccoides
GATGAACAGGACCCTGTGGAGTTGCCTTTGGATGAACAGGACCCCGATCGATCGAGCCGGTTGGGGCTGGATGAATAGGACCCTATGGAGGGCTGGATGAATAGGACCACCCCGTGGAGGGCTGGATGAACAGTAGCACGTGGAGGGGTGGTTGAACAGGAGCCTGTGGAGAGGGCTGGTTGAATAGTAGCCAGTGGAGTAGCGCGCGATGGAGGCTGGATTAACAGTCGCAGGTGGAGGCTGGAGGAGATCGACGGTGGATAAATAGTAGCCCGTGGAGGCTGGAGGAGGTCGACGGTGGAGGTGAACAGTATCCCGTGGATTCCCGTTTTGCGGTACGCCACACCCCTCTCGATGAACAGGACCCCCGTTTCGATCGTAGCGCTCCAACACAAGTCCGTTTCCTCCGTTTTGCGGTACGCCACACCCCTCCCCATCAACAGGACCCCGTTTCGACCGTAGGAGGTCCAACACAAGTCCATTTCCTTTGTTTTGCAGTACGCCAGACCCCTCCCGATGAATAGGATGCCGTTTCGAACGTGGCCGGTCGAACACAAGTCCGTTTCCTCCATTGTGCGGTATGCCAGGCCTCGTTTCCATTGGATGTTCCGTCCAAGCCCTCCCGATGAACACGACGACGCATTCCGTTCCGATCCAGCCGGTTGGCTCCCCATGAACACGACGATAATGCAGTTTCTCCGTTCCGACCCAACCATGTACAAGAGCCCTGGCCGTACATATGCGCGAGTAGGCGTTCGAGACCCCGCCCGTATGTACGTACGTGGCGTAGCTGGTACGTCCCAGCAGTCAGGGGGGAAATGTTTTATTCCCGAAATATGGTTGCCTGTCAAGTGGGTCCTGCTGTCAGGTGGAGGAATCATTATTTTCCGGGTAATAAGGAGGCACTTCCTTGCTGCGGCCGTGGACCCAGCTGTCAGCCTCTCCACATACAGTCCATGTCCGATGGAAGCCATTCCTTGACCACGTTGACCACGTCGTGCCGAGAGCACCAGGGCGGTGGACGACGGCGAGGCCTAGGAAGGGGACGACGCGGAGCCGGAGAAGACGCGACAGTGGATGCCCACGCATAGAGGAGTGTGAGGGTTCATTGGTTCGCTGCGGTGTGAGGCTGCCATCGCCGCAGAATAACAGCGGGTGTGGGTGAGTAGAGGGATGGCCTGGCCAGCGGGGGGAGTAGTAGGGGGCGGTGAGGCCTCCGCGGCATCACAGCCGGCCACGGGAGGCAGGAGCATGAGGTACGACCGGCGCTAGTTTGGGCGGCTGGAGCAAGGAGACCAGAGGTTGAAGAAGCACTACGGCCGTTGGATGGACATCGTATGGTCACTTGAGCTAGAATCGTGCATATTGACTAAGTTGACAAAGCCCTCCATCCCCGTCAACTTAGTAGGCCCACAAGTCAGCCTCTCACTATACTCGGTCCCAGCTAGCAGGGGGAGTATTCATTTTTTTCTACGTAATAAGGAGGCACTTCCTTGTGTGCGAAGATATAGCTGGTGGGTCCGAGCTGTCAGCGGCGCTAACGTTTTTTTCGCGAACTACAGAGGCCCTTTCGGTGGGTCCTAGATGTCAGGTGGAGGAATCATTATTTTGCGCGTAATAAGGAGGCATTTCCTTGCATGCGTCCACTTCAGATGCATGTCTCGTTGACCACATTGACCAGGCCGCCCCGAGAGCACCAGGGCGGTGGATGACAGCGAGGCGTAGGAAGGGAACGATATGGAGCCAGGGAAGACTCGGCAGTTGTTTCCCACGCGGAGGGGAGTACGACTGTATGAGGGTTTACTGGTTCGTCTGTCGTCGCTGGAGAATAACAACAGGTGTGGGTAAGTAGAGGGATGGCTAGGCCAACGATGGGAGTACGGTGGGGCGGTGAGGCATGCGCGGTAGCACAACTGGCCGCGGGGAGGAGGGAGCAGGAAGTCCTGTCGGCGCCTGCTTGAGCAGCTGGAACAGGAAGAGCAGAGATTGATGACGCACGACGGCCGTCGGATGGACATCCAACAGTCACTACTTGTGCGTCAACCATTTTTTAGGAAAGCCTCAAATCTATGGAAAACAGCATACAGCCTATCTGCCATTATTTCTAATAAATTATAGCCCATTTGCTAATTCTTAAGGTTTTTTTTGGAGCCCATATTCTTTTTGTTTGCATTACAGCCCATATTGTGGTCACGGTTAAAAAATTATACAAAATTTTGCATATTTTGGTGCGGTCCGAACAGTTTTTAATCCCGAAATTTCGAGTCACATTCAAACTGATTTTAAAAATAAATGTGTATCAATATAAAATCCAACAAATTGTCCATGCATAAAAATCAATGCAATTTAAAATCTTGAAATGAAAAAAGAAATTTGAAACTAATTGCCGGTTTGATGTGTTTTAAAAATGTACATCCCATTTCTCATTACTGATAGGCCATTTTCTTGGCCAGCCGAATGAAGCTCTCCTCGTCTTGAAAGATTTGCAGCCCAAAAGGCCTGACAAAGCGACTTACTTGGCAAATCACAAAAAACTGGGTTGTGGCCGTGGACCCAACTGCGACCGTGGACCCATCTGTCAGCCTCTCCATGTACAGTACTCTTTCGATTGAAGTCGGTCGTTGACCACATTGACAACGCCGCGTCGAGAGCACCAAGGTGGTGGATGACGGCGAGGCCTAGGAAGTGTGAGGGAGTCCTGGATTAGAGGGTGTCCGGATAGCGGACTATAACCTTTGGCCGAACTCTCGGACTATGAAGATACAAGAATGAAGACTTCGTCCCGTGTCTCGATGGGACTTCCCTTTGCATGGAAGGCAAGCTTGGCAATACGGATATGTAGATCTCCTCCCATTGTAACCGACTCTGTGTAACCCTAGCCCTCTCCGGTGTCTATATAAACCAGAGGGTTTTAGTCCATAGGACGAACAACAATCATACCATAGGCTAGCTTCTAGGGTTTAGCCACTTTGATCTCGTGGTAGACCTACTATTGTAGTACCCATATCATTAATATTAATCAAGCAGGAGTAGGGTTTGACCTCCATCAAGAGGGCCCGAATCTCGGTAAAAACATTGTGTCCCTTGTCTCCTGTCACCATCCGCCTAGACGCACAGTTCGGGACCCCCTACCCGAGATCCGCCGGTTTTGACACCGACATTAGTGATTTCATTGAGAGTTCCTCTGTGTCATCACCATTAGGCCCGATGGCTCCTCCGATCATCAACAACGATGCGGTCCAGGGTGAGACCTTTCTCCCCGGACAGATCTTCGTGTTCGGCGACTTTGCAGTGCGGGCTAATTCGCTTGGCCATCTGGAGCAGATTGAAAGCTATGCCCCTGGCCATCAGGTCAGATTTGGAAGTTTGAACTACAGGCCGACATCCGCGGAGACTTGATCTTCGACGGATTCGAGCCACAGGCGGGCGCGCCGCACTGTCACAATGGGTATGACCTAGCTCTGCCGCCGAACAGTACCCTAGAGGTCGCGCCCGCATCAGCTCCGACCCTTACCTCGGAGACAACTGCGCCGATCGAGGCTGGGTGGCTAGACACCACCTCGGGGGCTGCAGTCTCAATGGCGATCGAGCCGAACACCAGCCTCATCCTTTGTGAAGCCCGTGACTCCAAGGTGACGGACTCTTTTCCGGACTCTGAACCTTCCATGCCCCTGCCAATCGAATCCAATTGGGTGCCGATCATGGAATTCACCGCCGCGGATATCTTTCAACACTCGCCCTTCGGTGCCGATCATGGAATTCACCGCCGCGGATATCTTTCAACACCACCGCGGACGACGAGGAAATTCTACGCCCACCCACCACCCACTTCGTAGCCACTGTCGATGATCTAACCGACATGCTCGACTTCGACTCTGAAGACATTGGCGGTATGGACGACGATGTAGGAAACGAACATGAACCAACGCCTATAGGGCACTAGAAAGCCACCTCGTCATATGACATATATATAGTGGATACACCCAAAGAAGGCAATGGCGACGGAACAACGGGGGACGATCCCTCCAAGAAGCAACCCAAGCGCCGGCGTCAGCGGCGCCGCTCCAAGTCCCGCCAAAGCAAAAATGGTGATGCCGGCACGGGAGATAATAACACCCCGGACAGTGCCGAAGACAATTCCCTCCGGTAAGATTCAGTGCAGGAGGATGGAGAAGCCAGCCCCCCTGAGAGAGCAGCAGACAGAGAAGAAGAGGATGATAATTACATGCCTCCCTCCGAAGACGAGGCAAGCCTCTGCGACGACAAATTTGTCGTGCCTGAGGATGCCGTCGAACAAGAGCACTTTAAGCGCAGGCTTATGACCACGGCGAGTAGCCTTAAGAAAAAACAGCAATAGCTTAGAGCTGATCAAGAATTGCTAGCCGACAGATGGATGGAAGTCCTTGCGGCCGAGGAATACGAACTCGAACGCCCCTCCAAGAGCTACCCAAAGCGCAGGTTGCTGCCTTGTTTAGAGGAGGAACCACTTAAGCCTACATCACTAGCGCATGATGCGGCTGACCGGCCACCTCACGGCTACGACAGAGAGTCCTCCCGGCCCTCCACTCAAGCCACACCCCGGTGTCGCTCAAAAAATACCAAGGCACGGGGAAATGCGCTAGACCTGTGAGATATCTTGGAAGATAGGGCAAGGCAAACAAGATTGATCTACGGATCGCGCGGGCGCCCCACGACATGAGATGATAACCGTCATGCCGGATACAGTAAATCCGGCCGGGCCGATCACAGCAGACAAAGCTCATTTGAGCTACGTCGTGATATAGCCCAGTACAGAGGCGCCGCACACCCACTATGCTTCATAGATGAAGTAATGGATCATCAAATCCCAGAGGGTTTCAAACCCGTAAACATTGAATCATATGATGGCAGAACAGATCCTGCGGTATGGATCGAGGACTATCTCCTTCATATCCACATGGCCCGTGGCGATGATCTACATGCCATAAAATTCCTCCAACTCAAGCTGAAAGGACCAGCTCGGCATTGGCTTAACAGCATGCCAGCAGAATCAATTGGTTGTTGGGAGGACCTGGAAGCCTCATTCCTCAACAATTTCCAGGGCACTTAAGTGCGACCACCAGACGCCGATGACCTGAGTGTCACAGCCCTAGAATTTGTTTGTCATTAGTTGCATTAAGGCATTCATGCATCATGTTTAACGTTCATGAAACTTGAACTGGGGATGACAAACCCTAGCACTAAATAAAATGCAATTAGGATCAAAATAAAATTATTTTCAATAAACCCAGAATGCCCTTTAGGAAAGTTCATTATTTTTGTTAAAGGTGAAAACCCCTGCCAACAATGATGCACATATTTCTAGGCCATTCTGGATTTTTGAATTAAATCCTATTGTATTTGACCTTGGGCATTTAAATACTATAAATAATTTAAATGTTCAAATAAATGTTGGAAATTGTTAAGGGTCACTGAAATAATTCAGAAAGCACCCATAATTGTTTCCAGGATTTTATAAAATGATTTGATATTTTTAAATCAAATCAAAACAAACTACAGAAAATAGAAAAATAGAATTAAATAGAAATAAGAGAGAGAGAGCAGAAGATCTACCTGGCGCCTACCTGTGCGGCCTGCTGCAGAAGCCGGCCCAGCCCACCAGGGGCTCCCCTCCTGTCGTCTTCCCCGTGCCAGTAGGCAGAGCGCGTGGCCGACGGGCGCCGACGCTGCCTCGGCCACCTCCTGCTTGCCGCTCTCCTTCCTCGACGCTCTGGACGCCTTCCCCGAGCGCCACGCACCTTCCTGCCTCTCTCCCTCACTCTCCCGCGCTCTCACCCCCTTCCCTGGATCTCTCCCTCTCTCACCCGAGAGTCGCCGCCGACGTCGCTCGCAACCACCGCGGCCACAGCCACTTCCTCGCTCCCTCTCTGCGTACCCGAGCTTAGCCCGGACTCCAAGCCCCTCTACGTCGACCCACCGAAGCCCGGATGCCCCAAGACGATGCCGCGGCGTTTCTTCCCGACCA
>NC_041382.1:337130244-337130511 GCF_002162155.2 Triticum dicoccoides
TACGCCTCCCCTCTCTCTTCCCCGCCTCGATTGCACCCTGTAGCCTCGATCCCACCGGAGCCGGAGCTTGCTTGCCGCCGGCCATGTTGCCACCGTAGCCACCGTTAGCTAGCGCTGCAACCGAGCACGCGGTCGTGCTCAGTGCAACCCCAGGAGGTCGTAACACCCCTCTTTGCCTCCTGTCGTGCTCCCTAACCCCGAAACCCAGTTCACCCGAACGCCGGCGCCGCCGCGAGCTCCATTCCGGCGAACCCCGGCCACCCCCGC